>NW_026614923.1:0-85883 GCF_030052815.1 Hevea brasiliensis | reverse complement strand
ATGTGGCACTTCTTGCTCGGCTATACAATAGACGGGTAAGGGGCGTCACAGGAATTGTATGAAATTATAAGAAATTGACATGTACATGAGAGAGAAAGAATTCGATAGCCTTGGTGACCATAAGGGTTTGATGAATTCTTGAATATAAACTTGCTTAATGATGATGATTGATGACTAAAAGTGTATTAGAAGTTGTATGTGAGGAATTTATTTGAATTGAGATATGTTGCATTAGGGTTTTGATCATAAATTGGGAATTTTGTGCTATGCTTGAAATTGACCTTGTTGAGATGAATTGCTGATCAATAGAAGTGCCATGTATGCCAAATTGTAGTTTGGGAGATTGGAGGAAATTGAATTGGGAGCGCACTTTCTATGCAGGTTGTGGGACTCTTTGAGTCCAGTGTTGTTTTTAACTTATAACTAGATTTGTGTTGCTCCAATTGGAGATGAAACTAGGGCCAAAATACTCCATTTTTTTATGAAGAAATCATGCCCAAATTCTATCCACAAATTGACATAATTACTGCTTGAACCCGGCTTACCAAATCCTGAATCTAGAAAAATGACCATATGAACAGTATATGTTAATTTGGTCATAACTTCCTCTAGAAAGGTCCAAATGACCTGATTTTTGTGGTATTGGAAAGGTTAGGCATAGGAGTACAACTTTAATGAAGAACATAGAATCCAGAATTGTCTCTAATCAAACCAATTTAGTAGCATAATTTAGGTCACAAAACTGTCTAGAACCAAATTGTCCAGAATTTTTTGGACATAAACCTACACGACTAGTTTTGGCTAAAAGGCCATAACTTGGCCTACAAAAATCAAAATGCAATGAAATCAGTGAAAAAAATTTTATAAGACATAAATCTATAATATTGGTGTTTTGACCAAAATCCAAAAACCAAGGAAACTAGATCAATTGACTAGGTCAAGTCAGCATGTAAATTCTGAAAATTGCCTCAGTGACCACTTGACTCCAAAATAGTATTTACTTTATATCTCTCCCTAGGAAACTCCAATTGGGATGAGCCATACTATTTTGGAAACCTAAGAAAAAGGGCTCCAACTTTGGTTTAGAAACCTTCCTCAAATTGTGAGTGTAAGGACCCTAAAATTTGAGTCAAAATCACTAACCTGAACCTGGAATCCTGTAGACACAGGGTACCTAAGTCTAGGCCAGTTAGTTTATTATAATTAATTCTACAAAACTTGAAAAATTGTAATTCAAAAATTTGAGTAATCCTAAGATATAGGGTAACAATTTTTATGAAGAACATTAGGCCTAAAAGTGGCTGTCACCTGTCCAATTAATTAGATAAAGATTGACTTCATAATCTCCCTACTTCTGTACCCAAAAAGTGATAATGAACTAGTTGTGGTTATTTGACCATAACTTGAGTTTTAAAACTCCAAATAACATGATTCAACAAGGAAAACAAGACAAGACATAGAGGGTCAACTTCCATAAAGAAAGTGTGGCCAAATAGTGGCCACATCTTGACCAATTTGCTAGGTAAAGACAGTACACCAAATCTGGACCTAAAGAAAGGTTCAAGAAATTATAGAAACTATCTACTTGAATTACCAAATGCATAAATTACATGAAAATATATGTGGGACCTACTTCTTACTACAAATTGACATAAAATTTATATAAAATAATTAATAATACTAATTTGCCCAAAGCATACCTAGACTTATGTATATAGCTTGGATACCAATTAGGAACTATAGATTACAGTACTGCTCACATGAATGATCATTGATAGACAATAAATGTCTGAGATGATTGTTCTACCGGCTTTATGTCTGTCCGTTGACCATAGTGCCTATTATTATTTCTGGCTTTATGCCTACTCGCTGGCCTTGTGCCTGATATGATCGATGTATACTTGACAGACATATGGATGTCTAACTAGTATACTCCTGGGTATCCAGTTTTTATTATTTGTTATAGGTTACTTGGGCACTAATATGAAATTAATTAGACAGAATCTGAGAGAAATGAATAGAAAAGATCCCGATAAATATAATTATTTTTAAAGTTTAATAAATATGTAAAGGACCAAATTTTATGCAAATATGCATAGATTAATTATTCTTGGTTATTTAGTTATTTTTATTTTAATTTATGCACCACTAAGTGATTCGTTTAGTGCGTTGGTTTTTTCATCACGTAGGTACTGGAGACTAGTCCCAGTAGCCACAGCAGCAGCAGTAGTAGTGCTCACATAGAGGTTGATCAGATCTGCTAGTACGAGAGTCACCTCAGCAGTAGTTATTTTGATAGGGCCCATGTATTTAGATTTTGCATTTTGCCCATTGTACATAAGTAGATAGAGTGTAATTCATTTTGGACAGTGTAAATAAGTTGTAATTATTGTGTATATGATTTTTTTTTTATATGAATGAAATATTCATGATTTTCTTGAGATTGCATGAGTAAAGGTGATATGAATTGACACATGAAAATGTGAAATAGATTTAAATGATTTTAACAAGTGAATTGTGGAATCCGCCATATGCTAAATAAATAGAGAAGACTCTGCTCGGGTTTCCACAAAAATAAAGCATGATAAAAAAAAAAATTTTCCACGCATGGATAATATGAATAAAAGGAGTTTAAATTAATAGTGTACATGATAAGACAAGATAGGGTACTCCGGCACCGAATATGGCACACTTTGCTCGGCTACACTGTAGACGGGTAAGGGACGTCACATAATATGCAACTCGCTCACCATTTAATACGTGAGTCACATTTTTTTTTAATGTTTTTAATGTTAATTACTTAATTAATATTTTTTAATGTAGTTTCAACAGGGGAAACCACAGTCTTCTGGGCCTATTCTATCCTAAGAAGTTGGTTCCCTATTGTGTGGAGATGTGCATTTGTAAAATTTTTCTGTTGAATAATATTTCTAATATTCACAGAACCACTTTCATTTGGGATTTTGTAAGGAGTTACTTCTACAGTCTGGCCCGAATGGGTTTTCTTAATTTGTCTAAGAGGAGGGTGCTTTGACTCTACCTTTCTACCATTTGCAATTTCCCATTCTGAAGTTTTATTTACGTCAGAATGAGGTTCAAGGTTTTTGAAAATGGATATGAAATGCAATTCTCAGGGGTGTACATCTCAAACTAATCAAAAAATGGAATGTTGACTTTATGCTGAGACACAAACTCATAAAATGATTTTGTATTTCTTTCCTCTGATTCAGGAAATTTTTGAAAAACCACATTTTCTTCTCTGCTTTATGAGGAGCATAAAACTCATCATGCAAGAACTCTTTGTCAACTCCAAATTCTTTTTCTAACACATTCAACTCATTTGCAATGCTTTTAGTGACTGCAGAAAAAGTTGGAGAAGTTGCAGGTGAAGTCTGTCTTTCCACATATTCTATCTAGGGGTTTGTATAGATTGGATGTGAAACATTTGTAGAATAATTCACATTTTATAAAGTAGAGCTAGATAAATCTGAAGTAGAAAATCTAAGTCGAACTACTGGAGGAAAACTAATACTTGGTCCTTCTTCAATGGGTTTTGTAAAAGATAAATTTATGACAGAGGATAAGTTTGAAACTCTATCTATATTTATAGTACTAGATGTTGAAGAATCACTAGAAAGTCTAAGGCCTTTATCAAAGCTAAGACCGACTCTTCCATCTTCATACGGGTGATCTGTCTTAATTGGACATTGGGTTCTACAAGTTTTGAAGACTCAACTTTTACTGCACCTTCTAAGATTTATTGTCATTGTCATCATTAAATATTGAAGATTGTAGGGATTAAAATGTAATTCACCTTTTGTTGAATCTCCTTGCAATTGAAAAAGCACAAGAGATTTTTCCAGATTCTTATTTGAATGGCAAAAGGAAATCGATCGTGGAAAGTGATCCAAAATTTGTATATATTATTTTGGGTTTCAAAAATCAACAATAGACTTGGAAAATTATGCAAGAAAATTACATGGCAGACCAATTTTGCAAAGAAAGTTAATGTGTAATTATGATGTTGCAATTTTTTTTCTTTAGTTTTCTTTATATATGGTTGGTCGAAATTTTAGATCTGAGCAATGCTGCATGTAGATTATATTTACATATATTTTTTTTAATGTAAATATATAATTATGAAAGTCAAATAATTTAATAAATGTCCTATGTCACATGTCTTTGCACGTGTAATTTTAGCATTAAATATTTAAATAATTTTATTATTATCAACTATGGGAATTTCTCACCTACACTATACTAATCAAGATTTGATTGGAGAGGTTCCTTTTTACTCTTAGCTAGTTTTAAAAAAGGTTTTCTCGTCCTGTTCTTGATTTTTTTTTTTAATTTTATAAATTTTAAAATGAATAGATGCCGTCAAATCCTAAAACTGAGGCCGCAAAGAGCTTCACTTTATAGCCATGCAGTGTAATTACCGTCAAGAAAACAGGAAAAATGAGATTTGAAAGTGGACAAAAATAGAATATACCCTACTTCTCCAGAAGCTGATTTGATAAAACAAACCAAATAAGATTGTTTTCTATATCGCGAATAAGATTTGCGGCTTCTTAAAGGTTCTCCCTCATTTCAAGATCATCCACATCTTCCGAGAGGCCAGTTCAGTCGCTTACTCATTGACTAAGTAAGAACTCTACCGGGCAACAGATTTTATTGCTTCTTTTTGTTGACCAGCCGCTATTTTTATTTGTTGCGTTTGCTTCTTTGTTGGTGATGTGAATCTTTTAGCTTGCTTATTTGTCCTGTTTTGATGATATGGCCATTATAGCCTATCTGTTTGGTTTGTGTGCTGTGTTCCTTGTTAGGCTCGTTGTTATGCTTCCCTTTTTCCCTGTTAGGTTCATGGCCTTGGCCTATTTTCTGTTCACCCTGTTTTGGCTGTGATTTGTTGGTTTGTCGTTTCAGTTTTCAATTTTTTTTTCTTTTATCTTTGGCACTAAGTTTTTTTCACTTAGCATAATATCGATTAGGTTGAATATATTGGGGCAGCCTACTAGTTATTGACATCCATGCTAAATTTTTCTTGATTTTATTATTAATAAAATTTCCTTTTATCAAAAAAAAAAAAATTATATTTTCTATACTTGTCAAAAAGTTTTATATTTTCTTAGTCCACTTACCTAACCAAACAAAGCTTAGTCATTTCGATGAGTTAAGAAACTACAATGAAAAATGTTCATATCCTACTTAGAAATTTCTACGAAACTTAATTGAGTATTTTCTTATAATTAATAGGGCCTCTGATCCATTTTGAGTTACATATTTCACATAATCCTGACATAAAAACAACATGATCTTAGTTTATGTATATTAGACCTGGCCATGGATTAGTTTCTATTCGATTTGGATCAAAATCGGCGGTTCAGTCAGCTTCACAGTTCAAATTGATTTTTGTTCATAATGGCTCTAATCAGAAACAGTTTCATTTCAATATTATCCTAGTTTGAAATGGTTTGATATGGTTTTTTATTCGGTTTCATTGTTTGTCCTGATTTTAATGTGAAAAATTAAAGGAAATCAATATTTGAACAAAAAAATTGTGTAATCGGGCCAATTTTAGGTTCAAGGAAGGGGACTGAAACTGACCCCTGTAACTCGGCTCTGGGCCAGCTCATGAACCGGAACATTGACTCGATTCAATCACAGTCTAGCTTGTGGTTCGAACCAACGTTTACATGGTGATATAAGTTTTAAATGAATAGTTCGAATATATAAAAATAGATTTTTATATTGACAAATATAAATTCCTTAGATTTAAAAAATATAAAAAAATTTATCAAATATAATATATATTTTTCATTCAAAGCCTGTGATAATTAATTGAAGAACTAAGTAAACCGAAACATATTATTTATTTTCTTATAAATATAAAAAAATAACTTAAGTATTACTATTTTTTAAATTTATTAAATTTTTATTGGAGTTTAAATTTAAAATTTTAATTATAGCCTTATGAATGACTTTAACAATTAATTATTAAATTAAAATTCTTTGATGAAAACAATGATATTTACTTAAATGTTCAATAAATGATAGTGTATTGACTTAATTTGTTGGCCAAAATCTGTCAACGAAAGTGGGTTCCGCACATTGAATGTAAAATTAATGAAAGACATTTCCACGAAATTTATGTTTGGACGACCAAATCAGATCCTTTCAACATAATTTAGAGGTAGAAGTTGCAAAGAAAAAGCTTCAGTCTCCATCTCCAACGCATTGGTGTGACTTAACATGCCTGCCCCAAAAACAATGTTAATTGCCGAGAAATGCTTCCTAAAGTCGCTAACTAATTATTCCAATTGGTTAAGAAACTAAAAGTGAAAAAACCAAATAAAAATTGAAATAGTTCTTCAAAAATGCTACACAGCTCAAATTGAGCTAGCTCAAAATGGCATATTAGTAATTAAATTGAAATTCATTACCATTTTACCCTTTTAATATATGAGTCATTTATGGTGACTTGTGAGACATTTAGCTCATTTATAAGCCACTTGACTATAAAATCTCTTCATTTAATATCTACTCACCAAACAACATTTTCCAATGTCAAATTAAGATGCTAGCAGTTTTTGAAACTCTAAAAATTAATGCTATGAAAAATATACAAATTTAGAGATATTGTATACTATAAGTTATTACATATAATATATTTGTTATAAGATAAGATATATTGATTTTTAATGATAAGTTAAACTATAAGTTATATTTATTTTTTTTAACTTGAAATATGATATAAATTTGATATATATTAATTGAAATGAAGTAAATAGCATTTCAAAAATGAAATTAAATATTATAATATTGATATTAAAGTAAGTATCATATTAAAATTGGTTTGAAATTTAATAGTGGTGTTAGAGTGATAATGATGGCGGTAGTTGATTAGTGTAGGTAGGGTGATGGTCAAACTAGTTATATTTATATTTTTTCAGTATATAAAATATTAAAATATGATATAAATTTCACTATATATATTTTAAATCATATATACTCCATAAACACTCAAATCACCACTATTATCGTTATTTAAATCATTTACTTACAAATTATATGAATATAGATAGATATAAATGTAAAAATAAATATTACTTGACATGATATACACTTTTAACAAATAAAATTTATATTTTCGAAAAAAATATTATATATATATATATATATATATATATATATATATATATATATATATATATATATATATATATATACAAACACACACATTAGAGCTTGTATAATATATATATTTCATGCAATAAAATGTTGGATGAGGGCAAGTAGTCTGATTGGCATAGAAGCATGCATCTCAGCGTGGTTCAAGGTTTGAGCCCTCTCTATATTAGATATTATTTTTTTCCATTTATAAGCACACCTAACACAATACGTTCTTTATATATGTATATATATATTTTCGTTGATTTGAAAAGCGGATGAGGGCTAATAGCCCGATTGCACATGCTCCCAAGCATAAGGTAGAGGGTTAAGAGTTCGAATCTTTCCTTTGTCCTTTTTTTTTATTTATGATTCTTTATAATTCTTTTCATTAAAAAATATAATATTAAACTGTAATAATTGGAAGTATTTTTAAACCCTAATTAATAATTTTCCTTAAAATTATAATATAACAAATGTTTAGATTTAAAATTATAAGATATATATAAATCATTTACTTATATACATCTAGTTTTATAGTATTAACATCACTTCACTACTATTAGAATAATCACCTATACAACGATCAATAGTTAAATCAGCACCACCGCTATAATCACCACGTATACAATATTACCACCATTATTATCATTAAATCATTATTTTTAATTTAAATATAGAGGGAGATAGTCAAAGATATTTAGAGAATGATATAAATAAAATGAATTATAGATAGAGATATTAAGATTATCATATATATATATAAAGATAAATAGAGGGAGAGAGAGATAAAGATGTGGAGAGAGATATATAGAAATGCATAAATCAATATATGTGTTGATTTCAAAATCAACACATATATTGATTTATACATTTCTATATATCATATATATAAAGATAAATAGAGGAAGAGAGAGATAAAGATGTGGAGAGAGATATATAGAAATGCATAAATCAATATGTATTGATTTATTGATTTATGCATTTCTATATATCTCTCTCCACATCTTTATCTCTCTCCCTCTATTTATTTTTATATATATGATAATCTTAATATATCTATCTATAACTCATTTTATTTCTATCATTCTCTAAATATCTTTGACTATCTCCCTCTATATTTAAATTAAAAGCAATGATTTAGTGATGATAATGGTGGTAATATTGTACACGTGGTGATTATAGCGGTGGTGCTGATTTAACTATTGATAGTTGTATATGTGACTATTCTAATAGTAGTGAAGTGTTGTTAATACTATAAAACTAGGTGTATATAAGTAAATGATTTATATATATATCTTATAATTTTAAATTTAAATATTTGTTATATTATAATTTTAAGGAAAAGTGTTAATTAGGGTTTAAAAATACTTCCAATTATTATTGTTTAATATTATATTTTTTAATGAAAAAGAATTATAAAGAATTACAAAAGAGAAAAAAAAAGGGACAAATGAAGGGATCGAATCCTAAACCCTCTACCTTATGCTGGGGAGCATGTGCCAATTGGACTATTAGCTCTCATCCGATAAATTTTTGTATACACACACACACACACAAGAGTTATTTCAAAATCAACACATATTGATTTATATATTTCTATATATCTCTCTCCCTCTATTTATCTTTATATATATGATAATCTTAATATCTCTGTCTATAGCTTTTTTTATTTCTATCATTCTCTAAATATCTTTAACTAGCTCCCTCTATATTTAAATTAAAAACAATAATTTAATGATGATAATCATGGTAATATTGTACACGTGGTGATTGTAGCAGTGATGTTGATTTAACAATTGATCATTGTATAGGTGATTATTCTAATAGTAGTAAAGTGGTGTTAATACTGTAAAATTAGGTATATATAAATAAATGATTTATATATATCTTATAATTTTAAATCTAAAAATTTGTTATATTATAATTTTAAGGAAAAATGTTAATTAGGATTTAAAAATACTTACAATCATCATAATTTAATATTATATTTTGGAATGAAAATAATTATAAAGAATCACAAAAGAAAAAAAAAGGGACAAATGGAGGGATCGAACCCTAAAACCTCTATCTTATGCTTGGGAGCATGTGCCAATCGGACTATTAGCCCTCATCCATTTTTTAAATCAATGAAAATATATATTTACATATATAAAGAATGTATTGTGTTAGGTGCACTTATAAATGGGAAAAAAATGACATTTGACATAAGGAGGGCTCAAACCCTGAACCACGCTGGAATGCGTACTTCTATGCCAGTCGGGCTACTTACCCTCATTTAACATTTTATTGCATGAAATATATATATATTATACAAGCTCTAATGTGTATATATATTATTTTTAAAAATATAAATTTTATTTGTCAAAATTATATATCATGTCCAGTAATATTTATTTTTACATTTATATCTAATTCTTCTCTGCAATCTAATTCATTATGCTAGCTCATCACTGCTGCATGTAGTAGCTCATATGTGCATGCATTAATGCAATAGACACACTTCTCGAATCATCAGTTCTTGAATGGTGTGCATGGCTGCAAGCAATAATAGCTTATTGCATGCACACTTTCCTTTGCATGAGCCATTAAATAAGCTACCTCACCAACTCCAAGCTTTGAAGTTATTTTTAAGCTGTTTCCTCTCTTTCTTTTAAGGGTATAATAGTAAAACTATATACATTAGTACCATTTGAGCTAGCTCAAATTGAGCTATTTAGCAGTACTCATAGTTCTTATCCGATTTAAAATTTTCAATAAAATTTAATGAGGCTTTGCTTGTCATTAATGTTGGAGTTATTTATTTATTTATTTAAAAATCAAAGATAAAATTCACTGAAGTTCATTGAAGCCACTAAACGGACATATGATAAGAAACAAAGAGCACTTGTCTTAAATAATAGGGCAAGAAGATTTGTTAGAATACATTCCTTAAATATTTTAATTAAAGAATATTAAAAATTGATTTAAATATATATTTTAAAAATTGTATATAATAATTTGAGTTTGGCCCACTTTTAAAGGTATATATTTACCTTTAAATTTAAATATGTGCTTTAATAATTATTTTCTTACTTTATATTATTCACTTATTCCCATAAATTAAATTGCTCATATATTAAATTTGAATTATAATAATTTTGAGTTTAATGAAAAGTCATTAGATTATATATATATATATATATATATATATATATATATATATATATATATATATATATATATATATATAATGAAAATTTTTCTTGGAAATAAAGTTTTCAAAAATAATTTTCTATGAGAAATGTTTTTTTGAACAATTCTTGAATAAAAAATGTCAGGGTTGAAACATTAATTCTATAAAATTTCAAGGATTAAAAAATATTTTATTTAATTAAGTGTAAGAATATCATTTCATATATATTTAACGGAAATGATATTTTTTTTTTTTATGAAAAGATCAACTCGTTAATGAATTCAAATTATAAAGACTTTTCGAGATACATGGAACTTCGCTCGGAAAAAGAAATATATAGAACAACTTATTAATTATATCAAATTATAGTGATCACGTGTTTTTGAAATGAAAAGATTCCGAGAGTTGAAATTTCTAACAAAACTTGAGTACATGAACCTTACTAAGAAATAATGACTTCTCTTGCAATCTCTTCTGTTTCTAACAACTACATTTGTGTTTTGTTCTTCTCTTTTCTCATCGAAGGTACACTTTTACTACTGGACTTTAGTATCATTAGAAATTTCAATGTAATATCTCTATTTCAATCAGATTGAATATTATTTCTTATGATATTAACAAATTAATTCATAATATCAATTGATCTAAATTAAAAAAAAATAATCAATATTTTTTTTCATGAGGCTAAAAACTCCAAGCTAAACAATAAATTAAATTATAAAAAAATATATATATTATGCAGATTCCATATGTCCTTAAGTATAAGATTTCCCAATTGATCAACTAATTGGCAGAGAAATTAGTTTTGAGGAACTTCTAGTTTCGTTAACTGATTGATTAGCTATAACACATATCATGCATGTAAAAGAAGAAATTAAATGCTTTATTTTCCTTTCTCTAAAAATTGTGGAGTGCGAGGATGTGATTTTTCTTGCAAAAATAATTGTTAATCCGGTGGACTAAACCAAAGCACTCAAGCTTTCACAATTAGATAGGGCAATGGGGTTCTGTTAACCTATTCTGATGTCAAACTTTCTCATTAATCTCCTTCTTTATATTTTAATTATTATTTAATTTATTGTAATTTAACCAACAAACACGAGAGTAGTATCGCAAAGACTATACCAAAAATGAGCTAAAGAATTTATATATAGCCCAAATCCAATTACTAAAATAATTTAGGTTATTGATTTATTTGAATCAATTGGAGCTGACGTACTGTTACAATTAATGATTAAATTTTATATTTCTAATTTTTTTTTCTCTCCAAAATTGTAGAACGCAAGTTTGAGATTTTCTTCCCAAAATAACAGTGCAATCAATATTCTTCACTGCATGCTAGGAAGTCTTGTATTTTGTATCTTTCAGCAAATGCTCACAAAGCTCACTCTGCCAAAACTTCTTACAACCGTTTGAATATTCTCTCTCAACTTTGCTTTTCAACAGAAGTGGGATTCGCACATTAAATAATTAATTCATCAACACATTTACATAAAACTTATTTTTATTAATAAATTTTTTTATTTAGCAACGATAGAGTCATTTAAACTTAACTTAGAAGGTGCAGAGAAACATCTCTTTAAGCTCAAAATCGTCATGCTCTAATCAAGTGAGAAACACGGGCCAAATAAAATAAATATTTAAATATGTTTTATTGTTTAATTAAACCTAATTAATTAATTGTATACCTATATTATTACCACAAGTATGATTTCTTAAAAATTGTTATTATAAGCTCATATTATACCACTTATAAAATATCACTCTTGCGTTAATAATAAATAAAGGAGAATATTAATAATATATTAATTAATTAAATTTGTATTTATATTATTTAGTTATTAATGTTTTTTATTTTTATTTTTTTAGCATTGAAAATAATAGTGTTCATGATTCTTATTCTTTTGAATGAAACAAAAAAAATAAGAAGAATTGAAATAAAAAAATATCATAAAAATTAAACAGGGTTGGACTAAATTTATTTTATTGTAATGATATAATTCTAATTTTCTATTGATAATTGAATTAAGAATCATATTATACTCAATTATACTGAATACTAAATAAATAAATAAATAAAATAAAATCAATTTTATAAAATTATTATTTACAATCTTTTTAGAAATATAATATAATTTTAATATGATTAAAATTTAAACACGTAATACATATGTTATATTTATAATAATAAACTATATGCTCTATAACATATAAACAACTATGAATGAATTGAAGGACCAACTTTTTGGACTGTAAAAATATTCTTATAAATATTAATAATATAAATTTATATTTTTCTTTCTTAGATTTTATTTTTTTTAAAATTATTTTACAGAATTCTTTTACAAATTTTATTTTAGAATTTTATATATATATATATATATATATATATATATATATATATATATATATATATATATATATATATTCAAATTTAATTAGAACGTGCAAGATTAAATTTATATTTTAATATATAATATTTATAATTTAAAAAATAAAAATATTTATTAAATAGATTTTAAAATATTTTATATTAGACAATATGACAATATAAAATTTCAAGATATTAATATAATAAAAATAAAAATTTTATAGTAATAATGCACTGGAGTAATAAAAATTTATTTAAAAAATTATTCTATTTTTTAAGTTTACAAATAATTTTCTTTCAAATTAATCTAGATATATAATTTTATTATGGAAGTTAAAATTATTTTAAATTATAAAAAATTAAAATAAAATAGATACAAATTAAATATTTTTTAAAAAATAAAATAATAGAGTTTAAATAAATTAAATTCAATGAGATAATATTTTCACCTATTTATATTTTTAAAACTTATTATTATATCTTTTTCATTATATTACACTTAATTTTATAATTAAGTTAATATTACACATAATTTTTATAAAAATATGATAAAATAAAAAATTTAAATTGATAGATATTTTTATTTATATATATAAAATTAAAATGACATTAAAATTAATACTTTAATTTAAATAATTAAATATAATATTTATAATAGTATGATAATATTATATAATATATATATAATTAATAGTAAATTATATAAAAAAATAAATTATAATTTTTTATAACAAATATAATAATGTATATGTAAAAAAAAAATTAGTTAATAAATAATAGTGCATTGACTTAATTATGATATAAATTTACTAATAAATTTTAATGGAGGACTAAAAATATAAATGGATATGTACCATTCATATACAAAATATATATATACTACCATATATCTTATGTCTTATTCAATATTGACTTATTCAGACAAAAAATTTCCTAAATTCGCATGTATATATAAAAGAAAAACTTACTTAGGCTTGATCATTATGATTTCAAAATATAAATATGTGAGTTTTATTATATATTTTAAATTATATATGATATGTGGAGATTACAATTATACAGCAATTAGCATGATTATGTGAGATTAGTGTATATTAAATTATATATTATATTATTCTATTTAATATAGTTCATATTCATGTATAAATAGATGTAATATCTGTGTAAATGAAATGAGTAAAAATATACAATCCTCTTTCCTTCATTATTGTATTCTTTCTTCTAACATGTACAATGAATCTAGTCTAAATAAGAATAATTTTCTTTTGTAAATTTCAATGCTATTTTTTTTTCTTTTGTAAATTTATTGGAAAAATTATTCTTCAAAGTAAGTTTTTCTAGGAAATAAAATTTTCTCAATTTTCTTGTGAAAAATTATTTTCTTGAAAATTTTATTTTGGACTTAATTTTTTAAAAATAATTTTCTATGAGAAATGTTTTTTCAAACCATTACTGAAGAAAAGATGTAAGGGTTCAAACATTAATTCTATAAAATTTCAAGAATTAAAAAATAATTTTTTTAATTAAGTGTAAGAATATCATTTATTATATATTTAACGGAGAATATATTTTTTTTGGATGAAAAGACCAACTCATTAATGAATTCAAATTATAAAAAATTACTCATTCCAATCTCAAGATACGTGGAACTTCACTAAAAAAAAATACATGAAGCAACTCATTAATTATATCAATTTATATTAAAAAATTGTAATAAACTCTTTATTCTTTTCTTAAAGAATGTGGATATCTACTTATTATTGTCATTGTCATTGTTAAATATTGAAGATTGTAGGGATTAAAATGTAATTCACCTTTTGTTGAATCTCCTTGCAATTAAAAAAACACGAGATTTTTCCAAATTCTTATTTGAATGGTAGAAGGAAATCGATCGTCCAAAGTGATCTAAAATTTGTATATATTATTTTGGGTTTCAAAAATCAACAATAGACCTGAAAAATTATGGAAGAAAATTACATGGCAGACCAATTTTACAAAGAAAGTTAATGTGTGATAATGATGTTGCAATTTTTTCCTTTTGTTTTATTTTTTTTTTTATGCATGATTGGTCGAAATTTTAGATCTGAGCAATGCTGCACGTAGATTATATTTACATATATATTTTTTAATATAAATATATAATTATTCATAAAAATTCATATTTTAAAATGTAATAAAAGTCAAAATTATTTAATAAATGTCCTATCTCACATGTCTTTTCACGAATAATTTTAACATTAAATATTGTCAACCACATATCTGCACTAAAAATCAAGATTTGATTGGAGAGGTTCATTTCTAGTTATAGGTAGTTTGACCGGTAAGCTGGGAGGAACGAAGAAATAGGTTTGCTTGTCCTGTTCTTGATTAATAACGACAAACTAATCAAGATGTTTTTATTTTATTTTATAAATTTCTAAATGAATAGAGGCTGTCAAAATTTAAATTCTAACCTTTTGCATTTTTAACGCTACTCCCTATTTGAATTTAAATAATAAGTTAGACTATAGACAAATATTTTTAATCTTTTATTTTTTTTATTAAAAAGAGATTAAATTATCAAGTAATAATAATGTAATTATACAATAATCATTACCACTAAAAAAATTACAAAATTACCTATTACCTTTAACTAGTGATACTAGAAATTTCAAATTTAAATCCCAATTAAAGCCAATTGTATCAAACAAAATTATAAACTTCAATGTTAATTAATATATAAATAACTAAAAACAATCTGTGTAAACTTTTAATAATCTACTCTAAAATTGTAACGCCCTTACCATAGGTAGTACGTACAATTTACTGTTCCGACGACTCATATCTGTTCGGACAGTCAAAATATCTAGAACTACACCTAAACTATAGTGAAGAGGCATAAATTAATGAAATAAATATTAAAAAAAATAAAATAAATATAGGAAAAATTTTGAGAAATAAAATAAAATTTAGAGAATTTTTAATTGGTATAAAAAAATAAAAATAATCCGATGAGCACCATGAAAAGCATTTTGGTCATTTCACCCCTAGAGGTGAATTTTGACTTAAATGTCATTAAAATTTAGAAATAGAATAATTAACATAAATTAATTTTATGAATTTAAATTTGAAAAATGAGAAGAGAAAGAAGAAGAAAAGAAAAGAAAAGAAAAGGAAAGGAAAGAAAGGAAATAGATTTATGAAATTTAAAAACAATAAAGTACACATAAATATATATATATAAATAACCACAAGAGACAAAACCCCCCACCAACCATCTTCTTCTTCCTCTTCTCTCAAAAACCCCCCACCAACCATCTTCTTCTTCCTCTGCTCTCTCTCTCCTTGCCGTCTCCCTTGATCCCTCCCTCCCCACCATTTTTATCAAGCTTAAAGCTTGATTTCCCAAGCTTTCACTCACCAAAACCCATAGACCCCTTCACAAAAATTTAGCACACACCATAAGGAAGCTTTAGATACCCATAAGAAGAAGAAAGATTAAAGTTTAAAGTGGGTCACAAGAGGTTAGTGCACTAATCCCTTTTCTTCTCTTTATTAAACATGAAAAACATGTTTAGCTAAGCATAAATACCATTAAAACAAAAAAGAAAATCTAGAGGAAAGAACCCTTGAATTTTTGGCAGCCATGGAACTTGAAGTTTATTGCTTTTAAGTGATGAAAAATGGTTCCATGAGAATGTGTAATTAGTTGAAATGTTTGGGTGTTTGATTGTGTAGTGTTTGTGTAAATTTGAAACTTTGAAAACTAGGGTTTGTGTAAATGTTGAGGACTTTGTGTAAAATGTTGAAATTGACCTATTGGGATGAGATTGTTGCTTATAGAAGTGTATTGCATGCAAATTGAAGTAAGGAAGTTGGAGGAGATTGAGTTTTGAAAGTGTTAATTTTCTGCAGGTTGTGTTTGTTGAGGGCAGTGTACATTTTAGGCCATAAATAAAATTGTGTGACCCCAATTGGTATGAGGCCAATTGGAGGTGAAACTAGACCCAAAATAGCCCATTTTCCATGAAGAAACCATGCCCAAATTCTGTCCAAAACTTGAGCTAAATACTGCCCAAATTTGGATTTCCCTGCACCCAACCCAGAAAATGACCAAATGAACAGTACGTGTTCATTTGGTCATAACTCTCTCTATACTGGTCCAAATGACCTAATATTTTACCCATGGAAAGTTTAGACATAGGGCTACACTTTTCATGAAGACCACTTAACCCAGTTTTGCCTTTAACAAATTCAAATTGTTAGCACAAGTTGGGTCACTAAAACTGCCAACCCAGAAAATGACCAAATGAACAGTACATGTTCATTTGGTCATAACTCTCTCTATACTGGTCCAAATGACCTAAAATTTTACCCATGGAAAGTTTAGACATAGGGCTACACTTTTCATGAAGACCACTTAACCCAGTTTTGCCTTTAACAAATTCAAATTGTTAGCACAATTTGGGTCACTGAAACTGCCAACCCAGAAAATGACCAAATGAACAGTACGTGTTCATTTGATCATAACTCTGTCTATACTGATCCAAATGACCTAAAATTTTACCCATTAAAAGTTTAGACATAGAGCTACACTTTTCATGAGGACCACTTAACCCAGTTTTGCCTTTAACAAATTCAAATTGTTATCACAAGTTGGGTCACTGAAACTGCCAACCCAGAAAATGACCAAATGAACAGTACGTGTTCATTTGGTCATAACTCTCTCTATAGTGGTCCAAATAACCTAAAATTTTACCTATGAAAAGTTTAGACATAGGGCTACACTTTTCATGAAGACCACTTAACCCAGTTTTGCCTTTAACAAATTCAAATTGTTAGTACAAGTTGGGTCACTAAAACTGCCAACCCAGAAAATGTCCCAAAATACTATTCCTTTGGTATTTTGACCATAACTTGAGTTCTATAACCCCAAACTCAGTGATTCAAAAACTGAAATTCAAGTTTAAACATAGAGGGGCAATTGTTATGAAGGAATTATGACTAAATATGAACACCCCTGATTTTTTATATATTATTATTGGGCTTCGTGTAGGTATCCTCAATTCGCGGAAATTCGACAGTTGTCCGGATCTGTGAATTTCCGGCCAGACAGACCAGCTACCGGAAAAGTCTCCGAATTGGATCGAGGTTTTGGCTACCCCACCATTGTCAGGCATCCCGAGCGCGTTCCCGAAGTCGGAATCGGCAAAGGTAAACCCGAACCTTGCTTTTTCGTAATTTTCTAGTGCTTAAATAGGATTGAAAATCCATAAAATATTCGTGGTAGCTTAGAAAATTACGATTCTTTTTGCAATAGCTTAGTAATATTTCTAAGGACAGCGGGGCAGAGTTTTATAATTTTTAGAGCTTATTTGAGCAGTTTTTGCAAAAATGATCAATTACAAGGACTAAATTGAAATTTTACATATTGTGATGAATGATTGATTTGATGGGCCCAGGAGGGGCTGTGTGATGTGATTGAGTTGTGGATATATGGATTGTGGATATAGAAGTGTGTTTTGAGCCCTTTTGCAGGTTGGGTAGGTCCTAGGTATAGGGGAGACTCTGCCGGATTTTCGGCACGACTTAGGACGTATTGGGTCTTTTCTTGATTTGTATTGAGTCATTTGTATTAAATAATTGTAATATAATTATCAGGTAAGCCGTGACAGCCTTCTTCCTTCACCCACCACGATGATTGCAAGTCAGTGCGTGAGTAAAATATTAATTTTAATTGTAATTTCGATATTATTATATGTCGGCATGCCCATGCATCACTTATATGCATATAATTATGTAGTTAAACTCTAGGACGATTTATGTTGCATTGATAACTGTTAAAGTGCCATGAATGTTGTTGCGGTAATTTGGAGCAGTGTGCGTGCGTTGGCGTGCGTGTGATGTGGTGTGGACTATGGATAGGACGGGTAGTCACGGCTTGAGTTCTTCGCTGGGACCCGATCCTTCGAGGGGTAGTCACGGCTTGAGTTCTTCGCTGGGACCCTCGATTTGGTTATTAAGTGGAAGTCCGAGCTGAGTTCTTCGCTGGCACCAGGTTGGATTTAAGAGAGCTGTATAGGGGATCAGCTCCCATATATTATGATTGATGTTACAGGGTGCATGAGTGCTCCAAATTTACCTTTTTGATGTTATGATGTGAAAATGATGTTGATGTTGCATTTCACTCTACAGAGTGCATTAGTTTTAGATAGTTATAGAGATGATGTTTAAAATTGATATTTTACTCTCGAGTCGAACGCTCACTCTGTTCAAAAATTTTTACAGGCCACAGGAGGATATTTTATTCTGGGTTAACCTGCTTTTCTACTTCGCAGGTTGTTTATCAATATTTGTGTAATTTTATTTACTCCTAGAATTTCCGCATGTGTTAGAAGTATTTATTGATTATGGTCTGTAATATTATTATCATGTTGGACCTGTAAACGTATAATGATATGCATGTTTGATGGATTGGATGAGGGAGCTGAGCTCCCATTTATTATTCTGAGGATACAGTATGTGGAGGGTGGTGAGCTCCCCAATTGAGTATTTATTGTGTTTACAGTCGGGTGAGTCGAAAACTCCCGTTGGAAAGTCCATTTTATGGCGGACTCTGTCCGCTTGTTTTCTTGATCGGGCCCAAATGGGCCTTAGAGTTGGGTTAATGAACAGTTAGGCTTACTACGGGCCTCGGGGCTTTAGGGTGGCCTGTCCTAGTCTTGGTCCGGCCCATAGGTTGGGTCGTGACAAATGTGGTATCGAGCTTAGGCTCCATTCATAGGGAAAAATTATCTAAGTGTTGGGAAGAGTCTACTAGGAGTCACATGCAGTATAGGATTCTTTCGTCTTTTCTGTAATTCTTTGTTTCTAGATTCTACATTATACCTCTGAAATATAAGATTACCTCGCTTAGTGTCTTGATTTTCGTGGAGTACAGAAATGTGAAATAGAGTTAGTAGACATGTGAGATCTATCATGAGGATACGTACTCCAAGAAATGTTATATTTTTGTCAGTATGGGTTTAAATGGTGAGCCCATTTCGTGTAAGACACGAGTACATAAAAGTGAGTCTTAAAAGTACTTGCCCTAGATAAGGATGAGGATACCACTCTGCGGTCATTAGTAGATGACCCAATCGAGAATAAGTTTGTGATAATAGAAGATTCGGAGAGATAAGAAATTAGGAGACCTAGTCCGCAGACGTATTGTAGTAACTATACAATGTTCTCGATGTCCGCTCTGTAGTCGCAGACTGAGAACGACATGAGATTATTGTGTAGAGTCGCATGCATCCGTGGTGCTCCATAATGAGGGTGTTTGAGATGGCTTCTGCTTTGGTACAGTTATGCGTAAGCGAGTTCTATATTTGCAGAGGAGTTGGGAACTGCTGGCTAAGAGTCTAGAGTTAGAATATTGAAAGGTCACAGTTGGGTGATAACTAGAGTCAGTGACTCAGTTACCCCAGCATGAGCTAAAGTTACATCAAGAGTTGCCATCAGACTAGAGGTTTAGGACTT
Source organism: Hevea brasiliensis (assembly GCF_030052815.1). Classification (NCBI taxonomy): domain Eukaryota; kingdom Viridiplantae; phylum Streptophyta; class Magnoliopsida; order Malpighiales; family Euphorbiaceae; genus Hevea; species Hevea brasiliensis. The sequence goes on along the minus strand of NW_026614923.1, from coordinate 65,667 downwards.
GTTGCAAATTAAAGGTGACACTTTTAGATTGAGAATAGTATACATTGTTTTTATCAGTATGGAATTAAGTTCAACTCTACTACCTAGATTAGGTGGAAACTATGAATTGATGATTTATAGAGCTAAGTTATGATAAAAGAGTCATTAACTTGACATGGTTCTGGCAAGGTGGTAGATGTAGTACCTTTGTTGCGACAAGTTAGGATATAGTCCTATCTTTCGTAATGGATCAAGGTTATTACGATAATGATGACTTATGGAATAGTGTCGGATGGGACCGTAGAGTGTGGTAGAGAGTAGTTGGCTCGGGTATCCCGGAGAGGATACAAGTTCCATTATAGGAATCATATATAATCGATCACGATGGATGTAAATCCTTTGAATTGGATGACGGGTTTGGGTGCGAAATCTTAAGTTTTGGAATTGAGTAAACATGGAAAATAATAATAATAATAATAATAAAAATAATAATAAATAAAATTACCGCAGAATCGGTTCTCGAGGTAGTAAGGGTATTATGTAAGCTAAAGGATAAGAATAGAGATCATACAATAAAAGTATGATCTGTAATTTCTTTGAGTTCCTTTCTAATTTCAAATTATTCAAAACAATAGTATAATCTAATTATAATAGTGTTAAGAGTAATAAATTAGCGAAGATAAATCGTAAGGCCAATGGATAAAGAAAGTGCAGAATGAAAGTTTGGGCAATTGATTGCAGATGCAATATAATCTAAATGCTAGTGGAAGTACTAGCTAGAGTGGTCAAAGGACCAAATCGAGTAGCACAGACATATGATAACGCGATAAAGACTCGAAAGATATAGTTAGCAAGTACATTTATTATGTTAGGAAGAAGAATGGAACCAGGGATAGAATAGTCAAGTTCTATTTTGGGTAAGACAAAGGAAATAAATGAAAGGACAACCTAAAGAGCGCATAATAAAAGGAACAAAGTTAAGATATAGGATAGGCTAAGTGTTATTCTTGGCAAGGAGAGTGACAAGGATGGAAAACCCAAAATGGGACCACATTAGTGAGAAAAGTGATGGAGGTATGGAATACAATAATAATGAGTAAATGTTAGAAGGTGTGCGATGGTATTGCGGACTACCTAAATAGGTAGAGAAAGAGAAGTTAGTAAGCAGTAAGTTGAATAAAAGTCACTCTAAGGGATCAAATAGGTATGATGAGAGGAAAAGAATGATAGATAATGACACATAGGTTTTAGGTTAGACTTTTGAGATAGTGAGAAGGTAGTTAGAGGTTCGTTATGAATGTCAGCAAACATTTTTAGTGTGATCAACAGAATCACTTTGTAGTGAAGCAATAACGACAGGACAATAGTAGGGGTAGAACGAAAAGTGACAAGTCTGGATGGTTATAAATCACTAGAAAGTTCAAGGATCAAATTAATGACCCTAGATAAGGGTGGAATTAGTGTTGGAAGAATTTATTAGTGAGAGAAATCTTTCAGGAATCAACAAAAGTTAAGGGCACAATAAAAACGATGATAGATATGAATCATAGGTCGAGTATAAGTAAAGTTAATAAATTATAAAATATTATGTCAAGAAGGAAAATGGTACGGTAAAGGGTTCATGTAGATGATACCTTATAGGTAGAGCATAATTGTGCTAGGAGATGATGAAATTTGGAGAGAAAGACCAAGAAACTTAGGTGAAACGTTATAATATGACAATCGGGTGTAGTTGAATATAAGAGGATATTTTCTTTCTTTTCAAGTTTAGCTTGTGCTTTTGGTTCTAGAAGGTTATATAAGGAACAGAAACTGAGTCAAGGAGACCTAGTTATTGAGAGTTTAGTAGGCACAAATTCATACATAATTTCCTGATATGAGAATGACAGTAAGTGCATACCTAGTATTAAGTATGAAAGGACGAACAGAGTAATGACAGCAGTAAATTGAGTTAGCTACTAAGGCTTGCAATCTGCTTTAAACTATGAGTGGAGGAAGTACTATTTATGGTTGAGATTCAATAGATGAAATTGTTGCTGATGGGTAATTTGAGGTTGAAGTTTAGAAAGCTATGGGCAGTATATATGATTATATTAAGGAGAATGAACACGTGAAGTATCTTGTTTGGAATTAAGACATGACACATATTTCCTACAGCCGTGTTAGTTCAGATGGAACTTATAGTTTATGGGGCTCATATTCATCCAGGATAAGCAATTTCCTACTAAGGCTGATAGGGAATGATAATGTTCTGATAGTTAAGTTGGAAAAAAGGGGATACAAGAAAAAAAAAAATTTTTATGGGTAATTATAAGTGTTACATAAGGTGAAGAATGTGCTGGTAGGAGTAAATCATAGGGTTAGAATTCTTGAAGTAATGAAACTAGTATTCAAGATAAGACTAAGAAATAAAAAGAAAGTTAAAGTTGATGATGGGATAGACATCTTTGAAGGAAAAGGTGTAAGGATGAGATAGGATTAAAATTAAGGAATAAGTACAGCAGGTTGAAATGATACCAACAATACCAAAAATAGGAAAAGGGAAGTGGATAAGATGCAAAGGACAGGAAGAGAGCTCGATAGCGTCAGTTATAATGATGAGGATAAGGAGTGTCTAACCACTGCCCCTGTGTTAACACTACCTATGAGCGGTGAAGGATACACCGTGTACTGTGACGCCTCCAGAGTTGGCCTAGGGTGTGTTTTGATGCGGAATGGAAAAGTAGTGGCTTATGCTTCAAGGCAGCTGAAGAGGCATGAGCAGAACTATCCCACCCATGATTTGGAAATGGCGGCTGTAGTCTTTGCACTGAAAATCTGGAGACACTACCTGTATGGTGAAGTGTGCGAGGTATACACCGACCACAAAAGTTTAAAGTACATCTTCCAACAGAGGGATTTAAACTTGAGATAGAGGAGATGGATGGAGCTTCTGAAAGACTATGATTGCACCATCTAGTACCACCCTGGGAAGGCCAATGTTGTAGCAGATGCTTTGAGCAGGAAATCTTCTGGCAGTTTGGCGCACATTTCAGCAGAGAAGAGACCGTTGATTCAGGAAGTACATGAGTTGATGGATCAAGGTTTAATCCTAGATCTTTCAGATGAGGGGGTATTGTTGGCTCACTTTTCAGTGAGGCCAGACTTGAGGGACAGAGTTAGAGTTTCCCAGCACAGAGACCAACAATTGATGAAGATCATAGAAAGAGTACAGCAAGGTGAAGGTGGTGAGTTTGGATTTGCCAATGATGGCGCCCTAGTGCAAGGTTCTAGGATATGTGTGCCCGATGTGGACAACCTCAGGAATGAAATCATGCGAGAGGCACACTATACACTGTACAGTGTCCACCCAGGTTCCACCAAGATGTACCATGATGTGAAAGATAGCTATTGGTGGAATGGCATGAAGAGAGACATAGCAGACTTTGTGTCCAAGTGCTTGACTTGTCAGAAGGTGAAGTTTGAACACCAGAGACCGTCAGGGAAGCTGCAAGAGCTCCCTATCCCAGAATGGAAGTGGGAAATGATCACTATGGATTTTGTGAAAGTGTTGACTCGTACCACGCGAGGATATGATTCGATATGGGTAATTGTAGACCGCTTGACCAAATCAGCTCACTTCTTACCCAGAAGACTACATACTCTGTGGCACAGTATGCCTGGCTCTACATTCGAGAAATAGTCAGATTGCATGGAGTTCCGGCTTCCATAATATCTGACAGAGGGCCCCAGTTCACTTCTCGGTTTTGGAGAAAGTTGCAGGAGGCACTTGGCACACAGTTGAACTTCAGTACGGCTTTCCACCCTCAGACAGACGGACAGTCCGAAAGGACAATCCAAACACTGGAAGACATGCTTCGCATGAGTGTCTTGGATTTTGGAGGTCAATGGGATGAGCAGCTAGCTTTGGTGGAGTTTGCCTACAACAACAGTTATCACTCCAGCATAGGAATGGCACCCTATGAGGCATTATATGGAAGAAAGTGTAGGTCTCCTCTGTGTTGGACAGAAATGGGGGAAGCGAAGGTGCATGATGTAGACCTAGTGCAGTACACTTCAGAGGTAGTTCCTTTAATCAGGGAACGACCGAGGGCGACTTTCGATGAAGAGATGTAAGAGTTATGCAGACCCCAGACGGAGGGATGTGGAGTTTGCAGTGGGCGACTATGTATTCCTGAAGGTTTCTCCAATGAAGGGAGTCATGAGGTTTGGAAAGAAAGGCAAGTTGGCACCTCGGTATATTGGACCTTTTGAGGTTACTGATAGAGTTGGAGCAGTTGCCTACCGGTTGGAGCTACCACCCAACCTTTCTCACGTTCATCCCGTGTTTCACATCTCCATGCTCAGGAAATACATTCCCGATCCTTCTCATGTACTGCAGCCGGATGTGATAGAGCTAAAAGAGAACTTGACATTTGAGGAGCAGCCTGTAGCCATAGTGGACTACCAAGTGAGACAGCTGAGATCAAAACAGATCCCTGTGGTTAAGGTTTTGTGGAGGAGTCAGTCAGTGGAAGAGTGCACCTGGGAGTCAGAACGGGACATGCGTAGCAAGTACCCTTATCTGTTCAATGTATAATCATGTGCTTTATTCTGCCTTGTGTAAAAATTCGAGGACGAATTTTCTATAAGGGGGGAAGAAAGTAACACCCCTGATTTTTTATATATTATTATTGGGCTTCATGTAGGTATCATCAATTCGCGGAAATTCGGCGGTTGTCCTGGATTCGTGAATTTCCGGCATGCACAGACCACTGGAAAAGTCTCCAATTGGATCGAGGTTTTGGCTACCCCACCATTGTCGTGCATCCCGAGCGCGTTCAAGTCGGAATCGGCAAAGGTTAACGCGATCCTTGCTTTTTCGTTATTTTCTATTGATTAAAGAGGATTGAAAATCCATAAAATTTTCGTGGTATCTTAGAAAATTATGATTGTTTTTGCAATAGCTTAGTATTATTTCTAAGGACAACAAGGCGAGTTTTATAATTTTTAGAGCTTATTTGAGCAGTTTTTGCAAAAATGATCAATTACAAGGACTAAATTGAAATTTTACATATTGTGATGAATGATTGATTTGATGGGCCCAGGAGGGGCTGTGTGATGTGATTGAGTTGTGGATATATGGATTGTGGATATAGAAGTGTGTTTTGAGCCCTTTTGCGTTGGGTAGGTCCTAGGTATAGGAGAGACTCAGGATTTTTGGCACGACTTAGGACGTATTGGGTCTTTTCTTGATTTGTATTGAGTCATTTGTATTAAATAATTGTAATATAATTGTCAGGTGAGCCGGGACAGCCTTCTTCCTTCGCCCAGCCGCCACAGTGATTGCCGTCAAGTCTGTGAGTAAAATATTAATTTTAATTGTAATTTCGATATTATTATATGTCAGCATGCCCATGCATCACTTATATGCATATAATTATGTAGTTAAACTCTAGGCACGATTTATGTTGCATTGATAACTGTTAAAGTGCCATGAATGTTGTTGCGGTAATTTGGAGCAGCGGTGTGCGTGCGTTGGCGTCGTGTGATGTGGTGTGGACTATGGATAGGACGGGTAGTCACGGCTTGAGTTCTTCGGGACCCGATCCTTCGAGGGTAGTCACGGCTTGAGTTCTTCATTTGGGACCCTCGATTTGGTTATTAAGTGGAAGTCCGAGCTGAGTTCTTCACGCACCAGTTGGATTTAAGAGAGAGATAGGGATCACTCCCATATATTATGATTGATGTTACAGGGTGCGTGAGTGCTCCAAATTTACCTTTTTGATGTTATGATGTGAAAATGTTGTTGATGTTGCATTTCACTCTACAGGGTGCATTAGTTTTAGATAGTTATAGAGATTATGGTTAAAATTGATATTTTACTCTCTGAGTCGAACGCTCACTCCTGTTCAAAAATTTTTACAGGCCACAGGAGGATATTTTATTCTGGGTTAACCTGCTTTTCTACTTCGCAGGTTGTTTATCAATATTTGTGTAATTTTATTTACTCCTAGAATTTCCGCATGTGTTAGAAGTATTTATTGATTATGGTCTGTAATATTATTATCATGTTGGACCTGTAAACGTATAATGATATGCATGTTTGATGGATTGGATGAGGGAGCTGAGCTCCCATTTATTATTATGAGGATATGAGTATGTGGAGGGTGAGCTGAGCTCCCCAATTGAGTATTTATTGTGTTTACAGGTCGGGTGAGTCGAAAACTCCCCGTTGGAAAGTCCATTTTATGGCCGGACTCTGTCCGTTTGTTTTCTTGATACTGGGCCCAAATGGGCCTTAGAGTTGGGTTAATGAACAGTTAGGCTTACTATGGGCCTCGGGGGCTTTAGGCTGGCCCAGGTCCTAGTGCCGGTCCGGCCCATAGGTTGGGTCGTGACAAAATAGACATCCCAACCTAGTCAAATTCCTAGATAAAGATAACACATCAACATGAACCTAAAGAAAGGTTCATGGGAAAAATGCTATATATGATAATTAAAATACTCATAAGGAGAATTAAATATTAAAAATGATATGAATATGTAAATTGGGACTAATGTCCTATTAATATGAAATTAATGGTACCAATGAGCGATCTTTAGAAAATAGTAATAGTGAAACAGTGCTAAATTAATTAAAAATGTTTAATTGCCCACAGATACCTAGACTTATTTATTTAGTTTGGATAAATTGGTATACCAATTAGGGACTACAGATAGCAAGATCGCGCCTCACAGAAAATCATGAACTGACAATATATGTCCGGTATGATTGTTCTACGAGCTATATGCCTACTTTATTTCTCGCTTTACAAGCTGGCAATGGTCTCGTGCCCGACGGTGGCCTCGTGCTGACGGATGTATCTGTGGTAGACATATGGCTGTCTAACCCGTATACTCCCGTGTATCCAGTTTTTATAATTTGTTATAGGTTTCTTGGGCATTGATAATAATTAATTAATACTGAATATACAATAAGTAAACAGGAAAGATCCCAATAATTTTAATTATTTCCAAAATGTAATAAAAAAAATGTGTAAAAGACCCAGAATTTATGATTTGTAAATATTAATTCAATTGTTTAATTATTGTTATTATAAATTATGCACCACTAAGCATTATGCTTAGCGCGTTGGTTTTCCATCGCGTAGGTACTGGAGATCAGTCCCAAGACCACAAAGGCAGCAAGAAAGCAAGAGTGCAATCGACAGCTCGATCAGATCTGCCATTGTCCAGAGTCACCTCACCGGTCTTTTGTGTTTTGGTAGGGCCCATGTATAGACTAGTATTTTGGTTCATTATGTTTAGTCATGATGTAATTACTAGTTTATGATGTATCTCATTTTGGACTTGAAATGAAAACTTATAATTTATTATCTATGAATTTCTATATGAATGCAATAGATGACACTTCATTTTGAGATCTCATAAATAGTTGTGAATGATATGATAAAAGAGAATATGATATGAAAATATGTGAGATGACTATGAATATGTTAACAGGTGATAGTGGAACCCGACAGATGCTAACAAAACAGGGGAGGCTCTGTCCAGGTCTCCACAGAAATAAGATAAAAAAAAAAAATTCTACACATTGAATACATGTTTTTAAATGACATTAAAAGTTTACAATAGATATGATAAAACAAGATAGGGTGCTCCGGCACCGAATGTGGCACTTCTTGCTCGGCTATACAGTAGACGGGTAAGGGGCGTCACATTTAGTGGTATCAGAGCAGAGGTTTAGGCGGTCCTCGACCTAAATAGTTAGAAATAGATAGAGTGCATCACATGCATGGGCCTTTAAATAGAGTCGAGGTGACACTAATGCAGATCTGTTTCTTTGTCTGTTTTATAGGATCGATGGCATCTGATCCTTCAGAGCACGGACCTCCGAGACCGATAGAGGATGAAGTAGAGAGTCACGCACCTGCTCCTAGTCAGGGGAGAAGTGGTGGTAGAGCAGAGTCATCTCGAGGTATATAAGTTTACATGGTGATATAAGTTTTAAATGAATGGTTCGAATATATAAAAATAGATTTTTATATTGACAAATATAAATTCCATAGATTTAAAAAATATAAAAAAATTTATCAAATATAATATATATTTTTCATTCAAAACGTGTGATAATTAATTGAAGAACTAAGTAAACCGAATCATATTATTTATTTTCTTATAAATATAAAAAAATAACTAAAGTATTACTATTTTTTAAATTTATTAAATTTTTGTTGGAGTTTAAATTTAAAATTTTATAGCCTTATGAATGACTTTAACAATTAATTATTAAATTAAAATTCTTTGATGAAAACAATGATATTTACTTAAATGTTCAATAAATGATAGTGTATTGACTTAATTTGTTGGCCAAAATCTGTCAACGAAAGTGGGTTCCGCACATTGAATGTAAAATTAATGAAAGACATTTCCACGAAATTTATGTTTGGACGACCAAATCAGATCCTTTCAACATAATTTAGAGGTAGAAGTTGCAAAGAAAAAGCTTCAGTCTCCATCTCCAACGCATTGGTGTGACTTAACATGCCTGCCCCAAAAAGGATGTTAATTGCCGAGAAATGCTTCCTAAAGTCGCTAACTAATTATTCCAATTGGTTAAGAAACTAAAGTGAAAAAACCAAATAAAAATTGAAATAGTTCCTATCCGATTTAAAATTTTCAATAAAATTTAATGAGGCTTTGCTTGTCATTAATGTTGGAGTTTTTTTTTTAATTTATTTAAAAATCAAAGATAAAATTCACTGAAGTTCATTGAAGCCACTAAACGGACATATGATAAGAAACAAAGAGCACTTGTCTTAAATAATAGGGCAAGAAGAATTGTTAGAATACATTCCTTAAATATTTTAATTAAAGAATATTAAAAATTGATTTAAATATATATTTTAAAAATTGTATATAATAATTTGAGTTTGCCCCACTTTTAAAGGTATATATTTACCTTTAAGTTTAAATATGTGCTTTAATAATTATTTTCTTACTTTATATTTTTCACTTATTCCCATAAATTAAATTGCTCATATATTAAATTTGAATTATAATAATTTTGAGTTTAATGAAAAGTCATTAGATTATATATATAATGAAAAAATATAAAATGAAAAATAATATAAAGTTACTGATAAATTTTAATGGAGGACTAAAAATGTAGATGGATATGCACCATTCATTACAAGTATATAAATACTACTATATATCTTATGTCTTATTCAATATTGACTTATCTAGAGAAAAAAAAAATTCTAAATTTATATGTATATATAAAGTAAAACTTACCTAGACCTGATTCATTATGGCTCCAATATAAAAATATATGAGTTTCATTATACATTTTGTATTTGAATCCACAAAGAATAGAATCTAGATAAGAAATTCTCATATGTATAATGCTCCCACTTAGATAAAAATTTCTAGATCTGTTCCAGTTGATAGTCATGAAATTTTGAGACCTACCTATATATGCATATGGTGAAATTTGAATACTAATTTTTTTTTCTTTTTTAAATTTATTGGAAAACAATTATTCTTCAAAATAAGTTTTTATAAGAAATAAAATTTTCTCAATTTTCTTGTAAAAAATTATTTTCTTGAAAATTTTTCTTGGAAATAAAGTTTTCAAAAATAATTTTCTATGAGAAATGTTTTTTCGAACAATTCTTGAATAAAAAATGTCAGGGTTGAAACATTAATTCTATAAAATTTCAAGGATTAAAAAATATTTTATTTAATTAAGTGTAAGAATATCATTTCATATATATTTAACGGAAATGATATTTTCTTTTTTTTGGATGAAAAGACCAACTTGTTAATGAATTCAAATTATAAAGACTTCTCGAGATATATGGAACTTCGCTCGAAAAAAGAAATATATGAAACAACTCATTAATTATATCAAATTATATTAAAAAATTGTAATTGACTCTTTATTCTTCTCTTAAAGAATGTGGATATCTATTTATTATTGTCATTCTCATTATTAAATATCGAAGATAGTAGGGATTAAAATGTAATTCACCTACAATTGAAAAAGCACAAGAGATTTTTCCAAATTCTTATTTGAATGGTAGAAGGAAATCGATCGTCCAAAGTGATCTAAAATTTGTATTGTCTTGGGTTTCAAAAATCAACAATAGACCTGGAAAATTATGGAAGAAAATTACATGGCAGACCAATTTTGCAAAGCAAGATGATAAAACTTCATTCTTTTTAATTAGCTTTTAGGTTTGTTAGATTCGGTCACTTTTTTAAGATAGGTCACATGTCTTTTCACCAATAATTTTAACATTAAATATTTAAATAATTTTATTATTATCAACCATATATCTGCACTACAAATCAAGATTTGATTGAAGAGGTTCCTTTCTACTCTTAGCTGGTTTGACCCGTAAGTTGGGAGGAACGAAGTAGATTTGCTTGTCCTGTTCTTTATTTTTTATTTTATTTTATAAATTTTAAAATGAATAGATGCTGTCAAAATTTAAATTCTAACCTTTTGCATTATTAATGCTACTCCTTACTTGAATTTAAATAATAAAGTCAGACTATAAATAAATATTTTTAATCTTTTATTTTTTTTTATTAAAAAGAGATTAAATTATCAAGTAATAATAATGTAATTATACAATAATCATTATCACTAAAAAAATTATAAAATTACCAATGACCTTTAACTAGTGGTATTGGAGATTTCAAATTCAAATCCCAATTAGAGCCAATTATATCAAATAAAATTATAAATTTCAATGTTGATTAATATATAAATCACTAAAAACAATTTGTGTAAACTTTTAATAACCTACTCTAAAATATTGAAGAACTATATTGAATAACTTATTTGGTATAATTATATTATATTTACAGTAGATGCATCATCAAGTAATAAGTTGAATGTTCGACAAAATACTAAAGAGACTGAAAGGGTCGTGACTGCTAAAATAATGATAGTGATCACATGTTTTTGAAATGAAAAGATTCCGAGAGTTGAAATTTCTAACAAAACTTGAGTGCATGAACCTTACTAAGAAATAATGACTTCTCTTGCAATCTCTTCTGTTTCTAACAACTACATTTGTGTTTTTTTCTTTTTTTTTTTCTCATCGAAGGTACACTTTTACTACTGGACTTTTAGTATTATTAGAAATTTCAATGTAATATCTCTATTTCAATCAGATTGAATATTATTTCTTATGATATTAACAAATTAATTCATAATATCAATTGATCTAAATTAAAAAAAAATAATCAATATTTTTTTTCATGAGGATAAAAACTCCAAGCTAAACAATAAATTAAATTATAAAAATAAAATATATTATGCAGATTCCATATGTCCTTAAGTATAAGATTTCCCAATTGATCAACTAATTGGCAGAGAAATTAGTTTTGAGGAACTTCTAGTTTCGTTAACTGATTGATTAGCTATAACACATATCATGCATGTAAAAGAAGAAATTAAATGTAACACCCCAAAAATTTTAAATTTATTATTTTATGAGTAACATTGATATTTTAATTTTATTTAAATTTTAAGAAATTATTTGAGATTTTTCGGATTTTAAAAATCGGGTTCGATTTTCCGAAAATATAAACTTTGATGATTTTTAAAAATTAATTTAAAGACCACGTGACAAAACTAAAAATATATTTGGAGTCTACGAATTTTTCTGAGTTTTCTGAAATTTTTTCGGAATTTTTGGACCTCGTTTTCGGTCTCGAGGCAGAGTAAAAATTCAAAATTTTGTATCCTGAATCAAACCAGCCGAATCGAACCGGACTGGATCGGACTGGTCGAATCGAATCGGACCGGCCCTTCTTCTTCCTTTTCTTCCTCTCCCGCGCGCGTTTTTCTTCTTCTCCTTCTCTCCCGTTTTTCTCTCTCCTCCCTTCTCCCCTTGCCGCGCCGCCTCACCGCCACCCATCGCGGTGCCCACCCCGATCGTCGATCCACGGCCACCGCTGAACGCCGAAAACGGCGCCCGGTGGAGCGGCAGCCACACCGCTCTTCCGTAAAGATTATAATTGTTAATTGTTAATCCGGTGGACTAAACCAAAGCACTCAAGCTTTCACAATCAGATAGGGTAATGGGGTTCTGTTAACCTATTCTGATGTCAAACTTTCTCATTAATCTCCTTCTTTATATTTTAATTATTATTTAATTTATTGTAATTTAACCAACAAACATGAGAGTAGTATCGCAAAGATTATACCAAAAATGAGCTAAAGAATTTATATATAGCCCAAATCCAATTACTAAAATAATTTAGGTTATTGATTTATTTGAATCAATTGGAGCTTACGTACTGTTACAATTAATGATTAAATTTTATATTTCTAATTTTTTTTTCTCTCCAAAATTGTCAAACGCAAGTTTGAGATTTTCTTCCCAAAATTATAGTCCAATCAATATTCTTCACAGCATGCTAGGAAGTCTTGTATTTTGTATCTTTCGGCAAATGCACATAAAGTTCACTCTGCCAAAACCTCCTACAACCGTTTGAATATTCTCTCTCAACTTTGCTTCTCAGCAAAAGTGGGATCCGCACATTAAATACTTAATTCATCGTTACATTTACATAAAACTTATTTTTATTAATAAATTTTTTTTCTTTAGCAACGATAGAGTCCTTTCAACTTAACTTAGAAGGTGCAGATAAACATCTCTTTAAGCTCAAAATCGTCATGCTCTAATCAAGTGAGAAACACGGGCCAAATAAAATAAATATTTAAATATGTTTTATTGTTTAATTAAACCTAATTAATTAATTATTTCCCATGTATACCTATATTATTACCACAAGTATGATTTCTTAAAAATTGTTATTATAAGCTCACATTATACTACTTATAAAATATTACTCTTGCTCTAATAATAAATAAAGGAGAATATTAATAATATATTAATTAATTAAATTTGTATTTATATTATTTAGTTATTAATGTTTTTTATTTTTATTTTTTTTAGCATTGAAAATAATAGTGTTCATGATTCTTATTCTTTTGAATGAAACAAAAAAAAATAATAAGAATTGAAATAAAAAAAATATCATAAAAATTAAACAGGATTGGACTAAATTTATTTTATTGTAATGATATAATTCTAATTTTCTATTGATAATTGAATTAAGAATCATATTATGCTCAATTATACTGAATACCAAATAAAAAAATAAATAAAATAAAATCAATTTTATAAAATTATTATTTACAATCTTTTTAGAAATATAATATAATTTTAATATGATTAAAATTTAAACACGCAATACATATGTTATATTTATAATAATAAACTATATGCACTATAATATATAAACAACTATGAATGAATTGAAGGACCAACTTTTTGGACTGTAAAAATATTCTTATTAATAGTAATAATATAAATTTATATTTTTCTTTCTTAGATTTTATTTTTTTAAAATTATTTTACAGAATTTTTTTACAAATTTTATTTTAGAATTAGATATATATATATATATATTCAAATTTAATTAGAACATGCAAGATTAAATTTATATTTATATTTTAATATATAATGTATTTATAAAATATATAATATTTATAATTTAAAAAATAAAAATACTAATTAAATATATTAAATAGATTTTAAAATATTTTATATTAGACAATATGACAATATAAAATTTCAAGATATCAATATAATAAAAATAAAAATTTTATATTAATAATGCACTAGAGTAATAAAAATTTATTTCAAAAATTATTCTATTTTTTAATTTTACAAATAATTTTCTTTCAAATTAATCTAGATATACAATTTTATTATGGAAGTTAAAATTATTTTAAATTATAAAAAATTAAAATAAAATAGATGCAAATTAAATATTTTTTAAAAAATAAAATAATAGAGTTTAAATAAATTAAATTCAATGAGATAATATTTTCACCTATTTATATTTTTAAAACTTATTATTATATCTTTTTCATTATATTACACTTAATTTTATAATTAAGTTAATATTACACATAATTTTTATAAAAATATGATAAAATAAAAAATTTAAATTGATAGATATTTTTATTTATATATATAAAATTAAAATGACATTAAAATTAATATTTTAATTTAAATAATTAAATATAATATTTATAATAGTATGATAATATTATATAATATATATAAAATTAATAGTAAATTATATAAAAAAATAAATTATAATTTTTTATAACAAATATAATAATGTATATGTAAAAAAAAATAGTTAATAAATAATAGTGAATTGACTTAATTTATTGGTCAAAATCTGTCAAATAAAAGTGGGTTCCGCACCTTGAATATGAAAATTAATTCAAGACTTTTCCAAATCCTTTGAATCAAATAAAAATCTTGAGTCAGTGGCTTCAACGCCTGTGCTTTGATGACCGATAAGATATGCCACCAGGATTTTGATTGAAAATGTTTGCAGAAATTTCTACGCAATTTAATTGAGTGCATGAATCTTATTAATTATAAAATAACGATTTTTTTTTATTACAAAGAAAATTTTCTTATTTTCTAACTTCTACACTTGTCTGAGGTAAAAAAAAAAAAAAAACCTTCTACACTTATCTTCTAGTGAATTATAATTTTTTTTCCTATCATTTGAGTACTTATAGTAATTAATAATTAAATTTTTATATTTTAAAATTAGTATTTTTTATATTAATTTCACTATCCATGACATAATACTATATTTAAATATTATGATATTTTTTTAGAATGTTTTTAATATCCTTGAATGCAGAAAATAAAAGGCAAAAGCTCACATTTTTGTCTTTATATTCTTAAAATTGAATTATTAGTGTTTAATATTTAATTGTTTAATAGTTTAGTACCTTCATTAGTCAAAATAATTAAAAATTTAAAACATTATACATAATCAGTGATGGATCTAATATATGAAAAATCCTTTTTTTTTTGTTAAATACTCTTTATATTTATATATATTTATATGCTTTGATCCGCATAAATTTAATTATTAAAGCCTCTTTTAAATAAAATTTAAAATTACTTAAGATAAATAAGCATATTATGAATTCAAAAGTTTTTTTTTTAATTCTATTGTAAATTTTTCATTAATGAATTTTATCAAGACAAACATGATATGATTACGTGTGTAATAAGTTAATGAGTGACTTTTAATTAAATTTTTCAATAATATTTTATTATTTAAATATTATATATTGACCCCAAAAAAAATTCTAAATCCACCACTGTACATACTGTTTATTAATAAATACTTTTTATTCATTAATATATAAAGTTCATTTTGATTAATGGTAAACTGCTCATATTAATTACGATTAAGAAATTCTAGGGAAACAAAAATCTTCTATATTATTCAATATTTAAGCATAACCATTTAAAAAAATTATAATATTTTTTTTGTATAAAAACAACATGAACATAGTTTATATTGGCAAATAGTAATTCCAATAGACTTTTAGTAATTCATTTTTTTGCTAATAATATAAGTTTTATAAGAATGGTTTAAATATAAAAATTTGTCAAATATAATTATTTTTTCATTCGAAACATATGAAAACTAAATTTAATTGAAGAACTATGTAGACGGATTCATATTATTTACTTTTTTTATAAATATAAAAAATTAACATAAATATCACTATTTTATTAAATTTTACTTGGAGATTAAATTTAAAATTTTATAGTCTTACAAATGACTTTGACAATTAACTATTAAATTAAATTCAATTATTAAATACTGATACTTAATGTTCAATAAATGATAGTACATTGACTTAATTTGTTGACCCAAATCTATCAACATGAGTGGGTTCCGCAGCGAATATATAATCAATTCAAGACATTTCCAGGAAATTTATGTTTGGCCGACCAAGTCCTATCCTTTCAACATAATTAGAGCAGAAGGTACAAAGAAAAACCTTTAATAGAGATTTCTTTAAAACCAGATCTCGAATATTCACGAGAGAAAGACCAAAAGAGAGCAATAACGAGTGTGAATTTATTTATTTTTATATCTTGTGAATCTCATTTAATTAATTATATTGGCTCAAATCTAGGTAGTACTAAGAAAATCTTGTTTAACTTAGTTTTCATCTAATTCTTTACCAAGGGAGAATTAAATAATTTTTTTTTCAAAAATGTAAATTTAATTCTTTTAAAGTGTTTTCATTGAAAAATTTATCAAATTAGCTTTCCAAAAGTTTAAACGGATTGAAAATCCGAGTTTGGATAAAAAAGTTATGAGTTTTTAATCTTTAAATTTTTTAGTGCTTCTATTCGTAACTTTTCACTTTTGAGAAATGAAAATTTATTTTTTAAAGTGTTTTCATTAAAAAATTTATCAAATTAGCTTTTCTTCCTTTAGTTCTACCAGGTTGAGGTTGATGATAGTAGTGAATGCCGAGGCTGAGGAAGGCTGGCAATGATTGATCTTAATTTTCATGCTAAGGAAGTGTAGAGAAATTTTGACATTTTGGCATAGAATGGCGCGTGTAACTCATTCTTTAATTAGGTTATACAAATTTGAGATTAAGGGTGATGGATTTAAGGAGTTTAGGTGTTTAATATATCACAAAATTTGTTCAGGTGTGTAAAAGGCAAAATTTAAACTATTCAAGTGTCTAAAAATATATTTAACCTTTTAGATTACAAACCAACCTTGAAAAATATTCTCCGCATGGATGCTTGGAAGTCTTGTATTTTGTCTCTTTCAGCAAATGCACATCAATTTCCACAAATTTTATTTTATTATTTAGAGACGACCGAGTCCTTTCACTTCTTTTTGTAAACAAACAAAGATTTTATTAAGGAAAAGAAAAGAGATAAGAGGAGAATTGAAACAGACATGCACTAACAGAGAAAAATAGGAGGCTAACCCCACACAGGCAAAACAACAAACACATGGCCCCAAAAGCTAAGCTATAGAACTCCTTTATTTCCGACTTAATTGAGAAGGTGCGAAGAAACATCTCTATTCTCCAGTCTCCAATTTCTATAAAGGCAGATATTGTTTAGCTTCTTGAACTCAAAAAGGCTCTCAAGACAAAGACCAAAAAAAGGGAAGCAAAAATGAGTGTGAAATTAGTGTCTCAAGTCAGTTTCAGTTTGGCACTATTGTTAACTATTCAGTTGGCAATAGCAAAGGGACCTATTGCAAAGCCTAGCTGTACAGACCATTGCGGAAATATAGATATTCCATACCCATTCGGAATGGGTGAGAAGGATTGTTATTTCAATGAATGGTTTGAGATTGACTGCAAAGAAAATAGATCTTTTATTAGTAAAATCAAAATGGAGCTCCTCAATATTTCTACCGCAGGCTGGGCTAACGTCAAAAGTCCAATAATATCCTCCGATTGTTCCGACAGGGTGTCCGATTTGCCTTTCAATTTGGCGGGAAGTCCTTTCTTCATTTCCGACTACAACGTATTCACTGCAGTAGGTTGCAACACCCATGCTTTAATGATCGATCAATCTCTCCAACGCCTTGGGTGTGATTCAAAATGCCTTAGCCATAAGAAGGATGTTGATTGGAGACAAATGCTTCCTAATTTCATAGAAGAGGATTCCAGTAGTAATTATTTGATAGCGGACGATTATTGTAACGGCACCGATTGCTGTCAGGTTACAATACCTTCATCCCTTCAGGTTACACCTTTTTTTTTTTTTTTGGCTACAGTGCTACTAATTAACTCATGACATCTATTCGCTATCTATTTACATAATGCAAGCTATAACACCCGCGAAACACGGCGGTTATAATCTTTTATTATCAAAGTTTTTACAATATTATCAATAAATAAAATTCTCTTTTATGTATATATTATAAACTAAATTATCATTTATGAATTATTATAAATGTTAATCAATTATTTTTCATTTCTCACACATATAAATACATTCATATATAGTTTGGTAAAAAAAAAAATTTAATACTACTATTTTATAAATTCGTATTGTTAAAGTATTTATTAAGAGGGGATTGTGGAGTCCCGCATGGAGTATTAATAAAAGGCAATTTCATTTTTCTGTTTACATAATATATTTATGTGTAATAGAAAAGGTCTACTGATATTTTGTTAGAAATTTTATTCTTAAGTTGTTAAGAATATGAGTGACAGTATTTCTAGCATAAAGTATCATAAATTGGTTCACAATCGAGGATACTTCACAAAGGACATGACTTATCTAGAAAGATTGTAATAATGTTTGTTCCCAAGGTATTTATATGAGATATAAATAAGATGGAGTCATGAGTCTCATGCCATATAACAAACATGATAGGCACTTATACATGATAAGTAGGCCGAACCAGTGATGCTTATGACAAGCACATGGAGTTTACTCTTGTCAATGCATTGTCATATATCATATCAGTGTATATAATCTTTAGACCTGAGATAACATAGTTATCTTGTATATAGATGGTTTGAGTTTGATACTGCTTTCATACTTGTACTGTGTATGGGTATATGGGCATGTGTTGGCTCCTACTAGTTATATATGGAGATAGGTGTTGATCAAGATGGAATCTGTTACCCTAAGTTGAAGGAACGGAAGCGTGAAAAACACAAGTTTATATCATTGAATTCAAAAATTTTCACCTAGGGTCACATGCATCATGCAAGATTTATTTTTATCTATTTGATTTCAATGATAAACAACATATTAAAACTCTTTTAATATGTTTTTGGATCTTTATTTGCTATTTAAGATTTTAAAATTAATCAGATTAATTTTAGAACCCTAGATTAAATCAAGAATGATTACACTAACCTCTTGATGCACTGCAGCGTGTCTGCGCTTTGAGATTCGTCTTCAGACACGGATGTTGTCCCTCTAGCTTGTCCACACCAAGAACACCTATGGCAGCCCTTGAACAGCTTCTAAAGCTTTTTCTATTAATTAGAAATTTAAGTTCTGCCTGTTCAGAGATTAGAGATGTAAACAGGACACTAGAAACAATTTCTAGTGTTCTTAATTCAAGAGATTGATGGCTAATCTCTTTGAATTGATGAGAGATGAAGAAGAATAGATGAAGAGCCTCAAAATGGCGTGACAAAGGAGAGGAGTGGTTGCTGGTTGTTTTTCTTTTCATAACAACACTTAAATAGCTAGGTTAACACATTAAATCCTTGCCACATGTCACCCTTTGATTAGCTCTAGGTTTAAGTGACCCAATCACATTGTGCCAAGTGTCAAACCTATATTTAATCTTGATTTTAATCATCTTACATGATTAAAAAAAATTTGGCAAGCTTATGTGTAATCCCATGTGTCACCATCTCATGGTGCCACGTGTCACACTGTGAAATGACCAAAATGCCCCTGTGTCTTAATTTTGAGTTCTTAACCCAAAATAATTATGTTTTTTTCTTCTTCTAATTTATATCAAATATAAATTAATTAATTAATCTCTATTAATTAATTTCTCATTAATTAAATTCATATTTAAACACTTTAAATATAAATTTAACTTATACTATACATCCAATAATCTAGATTTGGTTTCAAGTCATGCTAGGGACTTTGCAATTTAATTGCAAACCAAACCTATTTAATTAATCAATTAAACTCTTTAATTAATTAAATCATATTTAAATAGGTGATAACTTGTGTATGTGTGTGACTTACTAGACTCATCACTAATTGGCAATGAGACATGATATCAACTCTTAATATCATCAGAACTCATTCTTACCATAAATGATTTCTCTAAATCATTTTATGAACCTCATAGACCATGGTTAACACCTAGCATAGCATGCCATGGCCACCCAATTAGTAATAAGGTTTACCTTAAATGAACCTATAATCATATGTTACCATGCACTAGAATCTCTCTGTTACAAAATCCCAACTCAAGCTGGAGTCATGGTTTATGTCAAACTCCATTTGCTATGAATATTATGTTCTCTTTTAATTCCAGTTCTTGATTAAAAGATTTTTCTCATCAGAAACTCTTTTCTGAATAAATCTATCTGTCCTGGCCAGGAACTTGAAACATCAAGAACAATTAAATGAACATAGGATTTTATCTCTATTTACTTAGAGGAACATATTCCATCTTGATCAACACCTACCTCCATATATAACTAGTAGGAGCCAACAGATGCCCATATACCCATACACAATACAAGTATGAAAGCAGTATCAAACTCAAACTACCTATATACAAGATAACTGTGCTATCTCATGTCTAAATATTATATGCACTGATATGATTTATGACAAAACATTGACAAGAGTAAACTCCATGTTCTTGTCATAAGTGTCACTGGTTCGGCCTACTTATCATTTATAAGTGCCTATCATATTTGTTATATGGCATGAGACTCACCATTCCATCTTATTTATATCTCATATAAATAACTTGGGAACAAACATGAATTGTAACACCCTCCCGGTAGCAACTCCGTACATTCTACTATTCCGGTGACCGGTGTCGGTCCGGACAGCTAGAACGGCCGGAAAAATATTTAAACCAAAGTCAGGAACCATAATTAACTCAAATACTAATAAGAAAAATTTAGTAAAAATTTTAGAAATAAAATACAACCAAGTTAAACGAGCCGGTGCCCTAGCGAGGGGTAACTCAGAGGGAAGTTGCGGTTCTCGCAACGAGGAGCCCTAGACCCGGGGAAAAAATTTTAAAATAAATTTTTTGGACTCCAGAGAAGGGTTATTGAGGTTACCATCGCATTATAATGACAAGAAAATACCTAGAAAATTTTTCAATTCCAGACATAATTTTTACCCGTTAAGCCAAACAGAGGGCATTTTGGTCATTTCGCCTTCAGAGGTGATTTTTGGCCGACTTGTCCAGTTGAGTAAATAATTAATATGACAAAAAATATGAAGAAACATTATAAAAAATTAAATTGAAAATGAGTAGTGAAGAAAAGAAAAGAAAATGAGGAAAAAGGCTTAATTATGACATCATGATAATGTCATTATAAGTTACAACCAATTGCATTCTAACAACCAAGTAACTAACTAATAAAAAGAGGTAAATATGACCAAAGAAATAAAGAAAAATGCAGCAGCCATCCCTCTTTCCTCATGCAGCCGAAACCCAAGCCATACCTAAACCTCCATTAACATCCTCAATCAAGCTTAAAAACCTCTCAAACCTCACCCCAAAACCCTAAGTCATCTTCACTAAAATTAATCTACACACCCTAAGGAAGCTTTAGGCAGCCACAAAGAGGAGAAATTCTAAGGAAAATACAAGTCCAAGAAGTGCCACTTAAAGGTTAGTGCATATATACACCTAAAGCTCTTTATTTCTATGTTAAGGGACTTGAAATAAGTAGGAAATTATAACTAAAATGAATAAAAATGATGTGTATGAATGCCATGAATTTCGGCAGCCCTATTGAAGGAATAGAAATGGAGTGTTTTGATGGACTTGAGGTGGATTAGAGGTTATGTTTAAACCATCTATGCATGTGGTTAGTGAATGGGTTAGTAATTAAGGTGTGTGGTGAAAACCTATAATGGGAACTAGGGTTTTAAGGGTGAAAATTGGACTTGGCATTTGAATTGATTAATGGACATTCTAGTGGTCAATTAGTGACCATTTAAGGCAAGTTAATCATAATTTGAAGTGAGTTAATGCATGGCAAAGTGAATGTGTAGGCTGCCTAAAGACAAGAAAGATGGTGATCGAGATTTCAGTCCACTTGCACCGCCATAACTTTGGCTGTGTAGGTCCAATTGGTGTTTGGACAATTGGAAATGAAACTAGGCTTATAATGACACATTTTACTGAAGAAACCATGCCCAAAAGACCAAAGCAAGAGGACCAAAAGTTGGCCCTAATCCGGATACCCCGCAACAAAGATTTCAGAAATGACCAAATGAACAGTAACTGTTCATTTGGCCATAACTCACTGGAGAAATGGTCAATTGACCTGAAATTTTTACAGCAACAAGTTAAGACATAGAAAAACAACTTTCATGAAGGAACCTATCCAAAATTATGGCCAGAACCCATCCAACCAAGTGATTCTAGTTACTGTTCATGTTACTGTAGATATGGTAATTTCTGCAGAATGGAAATCCGGCCAGCTGTGGTTTTTGGACCATATCTGGAGCTACAAAACTCCAAATGGAGTGATTCAAAAAAAAAATTCAACTAGACAAAATAAGGAACAACTTTCATGTTTTCCATTTCTTCAAATTCCCACTGCAATAAAGGTCCAATGGAACAAGAAAGTTGAGTTACAAAAACTGAAAATTCTGCTTCCCTTGGTTTAAACGTTGAAATGGTATAAATGCTTAATGCCAACAAGTTTTGAATGCCAAATGTGGTATATTGGGAGTGCCAAAGTCAATGTACATATTTTCTATCCAAAAGTCAACATTTTTGTTGACCAATGAGGTAAATAGTGACACCAAAAACTTGAAATTCACAAATTGAAGAATTTAAAAGTTTCAAATGCCCTAGTATACCTAACAAGATTGGTTTGGATAGTTTGGCATGCCAATAGGGTTCGATTAGCGATCGCACATGGCAATATGCCATTATGTGATTTTATGGTTTTTAGCCATTCTAACCTTGTATTGAGATTTGGCCTTGTGCTCGATATATTTACTGACTTGTTAGTCGTTGCACACCAGAGATGCATATGTGACCGATGGTGTGACGGCCCGAGGTACTTGATACCCAAGGCAGTTTACTGCTTATCCAGTCATCTAGTGTAGGTTACTTGGGCAACCAAATGAATGAAAGTGGACAAAGTTAATGTTATACAAATTCAAAACAAATGAAATATATACATTCACTATATATTTATTTTCTTGCTATTTATTTTATTTTATTATTATTGCACCACTAAGCATTATTGCTTAGCGCGTTGCTTTTGCCACGCGTAGGTTCTGGAGATACAGATCGTGAGCCCAGTAGACCGCAGATTGGGTGAGTCCATCCCGCAGCTTCGCATGTGTCCGTGTCACCTCAATCAGTTGCATTGGTAGGACACTAGGTGTCATTTTGGCATTCGTAATAAATTTTGATTTTCTCATATGTAATTAAACTTGTGTAATGTATATTGATGTTCATGTAAATTATGAAAATTGTATTTGTGAATGGAAAAGTAAATATCTAATTGTGATTTATACTTGATTATCACATGTGATGGATGATTGAAAAATGTTGTTGAGATCTTGGTATTGAGACTTTGTTGATGAATTGAAGTTGGGATTGTTTGGAAAATTATTTGGAAGTGTTTTAACAGGTTCTGAAGAACTGTTTTCTCCATTTTTAGCCGGTACTCCGCCGGATTTTCTATAAAATTTTCGGAACTTAAAATAAATAATACTTTTGATAAATGGCTTAAATGAATTATATTTCACAAATTGTATTCAAAAGCATGATATAAATTAATTAAGGTATATTAGAGTGTGCCGGTACACCGTGTGGCATTACTTACTAAGCTATAACTTGGGACTTCTTTCTCTCCAAATTCAAGAAGAAATATGTGGGTACTGTATATCTGGAAGAGAGAAGAAGAGAGTTTATTAATCTGAGGCAGAGACAGCTGTCAGTGGCCGAATATGAGAAGGAATTCGTAAGATTGAGCCGCTATGGAAGGGAGATAGTCCCTAATGAAGTTGAAAGGTGCAAGAGATTTGAAGAGGGACTAAATGACAACATAAAGATTATGATCACTGCCTTGGGAATCACTGACTTCACCAAGTTAGTGGAAGCGGCAATAAAGGTTGAAAAAGTAAGAATCAGTGAGCAGACTAGAAGAGAGAGACAGCAGAAGAGGGGCCCAGGTCAGTCTAGTTCAGCTCCTGCATTTGGGAAGAAGTTCAAAGGTCCATCTCGCACGCAGTTCTGGT
Organism: Hevea brasiliensis; assembly: GCF_030052815.1. Classification (NCBI taxonomy): domain Eukaryota; kingdom Viridiplantae; phylum Streptophyta; class Magnoliopsida; order Malpighiales; family Euphorbiaceae; genus Hevea; species Hevea brasiliensis. The sequence continues at coordinate 41,848 of NW_026614923.1, read as the reverse complement.
CACCCACAAGGTCGTGGTCACCTCGGGGCCCAGTGCCACGCTCACCCCTAGGAGAGGTCACCCACACCATCGGGGGCGCCTCCAGTGGATGGGGTTCGAGGGACCACCCAAAGAACTCGCATGTCCACACCATCGAAATGGCATAAGGGGAGTGTTGGAGAGTGATCGTGCTCGCTAAGGTGTGGGTCAACAGAGCATCGCTTGAGAAACCGCCCACGTAGAACCACTACAATTGCTCCAACACAAGGCATGCACTGCCTCCCGCACTACAGAGGTAGAAAATCTGTAACTGAGGCTATTGGACCATTACAGAGGCCTGCATCTGAGCCAGCAGAGAGGCCTGACAGTAGACCACCAGCAAGAGCTTATGCTATTAGAGCTCAAGAGGAACAAGATGCCCCGAACGTCATAAGGGGTACGTTCTTCCTCTACACTACACCTGTGCATGCATTGGTAGATCCAGGATCTACCCATTCCTACATTTGCATCAACCTACCCGTAGAAAGGGGGATACTGGTAGGGGAGAGTGACCAAGACATTCTGGTCACTAATCCATTGGGTCATAGTGTAGTGGTGAACAAAGTGTACAAGGGTTGCCCGTTAAGGATTCAGGGGTATGAATTCTTGGCAGACCTGATTGAGTTGCCCTTCCACGAGTTTGACATGATTTTGGGAATGGATTGGTTGTCACGTCATCAGGCAATGGTTGATTGCAAATTGAAGAGAATTTCTTTGAAAACTTCTGAGGGTAATGAGATTACTGTTGTGGGTGAAAGGACAGATTTCTTGTCCAATGTCATCTCAGCCACAGTTGCAAGAAGAATGATGAGAAAAGGCTGTGAAGCCTACCTAGCACATGTGGTGGATACTAGGCAGGCTAAGCCAAACTTGAGTGATATACCCACAATAAGAGACTTCCTGCAGGTATTTCTGAAGAGTTGCCCGGTTTGCCACCGTAAAGGAAAGTTGAATTTGCTATTGAGACACCGCGGTACAAAGACCCATTTCCATTGCTCCTTATAGGATGGCACCCATCGAATTGAGGGAGTTGAAAACTCGATTGCAAGAGTTGCTTGATAAGGTTCATACGCCAAAGGTGTCACCCCGGGAGCTCCAAAGGTTGCTTGTGAAAAAGAAGGATGGGACTTTGAGGCTTTGCATTGATTACCGGCGGTTGAATAAAGTGACTGTGAAGAACAAATATCCGTTGCCTAGAATTGATGATTTGTTTGATCAGTTGAAGGGAGCAAGAGTATTTTCTAAGATTGATCTCAGATCAGGGTATCATCAGTTGAGGGTGAAGGATGCAGATGAGGCAAAGACTGCATTCAGGACCCGATATGGGCATTATGAGTTTCTAGTGATGCCCTTTGGCCTAACAAATGCACCAGCGGCATTCATGGACCTTATGAACAGTATCTTCCATCCACACTTAGATCGGTTCGTAGTGGTCTTTATTGATGATATTTTGGTGTATTCCAAGACCAGGGAAGAACATTATGAGCATTTGAGAATTGTTCTGCAAACCCTGAGAGAAAAGAAGCTATATGCTAAGTTGTCCAAGTGTGACTTTTGGCTGAATGAAATTGCATTCCTTGGACACATAGTGTCAGCTGATGGGATTAGGGTGGATCCCAAGAAAATAGAAGCAGTGATGGAATGGAAGCCTCCCAGGAATACAATTGAGGTCAGAAGCTTCTTAGGGTTAGCTGGGTAATACAGAAGATTTGTGAAAAGGATTCTCCTTAATAGCTGCTCCAATGACCAAGTTGTTACACAAGAATGTTAGATTTGACTGGAATGACAAGTGTCAGACCAGTTTTGAGAAGTTGAAGGCTATGTTGATAGAGGCACCAATTAACACAAGGTCGTGAAAGGACTTCGTGGTCTACAGTGATGCCTCTCATAATGGGTTAGGGTGTGTATTGATGCAAGAGGGAAAGGTGGTCGCTTATGCTTCCAGGCAGCTAAGGCCACATGAATAGAATTACCCTACCCTTGATCCAGAGCTTGCAGCAATTATCTTCAGATCAAGATATGGAGGCACTACTTGTATGGTGAAAAGTGCTACATTTACATGCACCACAAGAGCCTCAAATACTTGCTAACCTAAGGAGCTCAACCCAGACAGAGACGATGGGTTGAGTTCTGAAGGATTATGATTGTGTAATTGACTACCATCCCGGGAAGGCAAATGTAGTTGCTGATGCTTTGAGCGTAAAAATCCATAACCTTTGAGATCATTGAATGCCCGTCTATCTTTGATTCGAGATGGAGCTATTTTGGCCGAAAGGTTGCAAGTGAGGCCAAACTCGCTACAAGAAATACTAGATGGGCAAAAGGCAGATGAAAAGTTAATGGCTATTATGAGCAATATCTCATAGGTAAAAGCAACTGACTATGGGGTGAAATTAGATGGGTGTCTGTATTACAAAGGAATACTGAGTGTACAAGATGATGGGGATTGAAGGCCAAGATTCTAAAAGAGGCACACACTGTGTATATGCTATGCACCTGTGAAGTACAAAGATGTATCATGATCTCAAACTTCAGTTTTGGTTGCCTGGTATGAAGAAGGACATATCTGACTATGTGACTAAATGCTTGACATGTCAGCAAGTCAAGGCAGAACATCAAGTTCAATCAGTTTTGCTACAACCTTTACGCATACCGAATGGAAATGGATCGGATCACCATGGATTTTGTAAGTGGTCTACCTCTCACATAGAAAAAACATGATGCAGTATGGGTGTTAGTTGATAGATTGACAAAGTCGCGACACTTTCTCGCCGCTTAGACTGACTACTCACTGGAGAAGTTAGCAGAATTGTATATCAGTGAGATAGTTAGACTGCATGGAATTCCACTTTCCATCATATCTGATCGAGACCCAAGGTTTACATCGAGATTTTGGAAGAAGTTGCATGAATCCTTAGGTACACAACTCCATTTCAAAGATGCCTTTCCATCCTCGACGGATGGGCAATCGTAAAGAGTAATCCAGGTAAACAATTGAAACCCATGAAATTGATACAAATATCGAACTGAAATGATAATAATAACATGAAATATTTGTCAGGTCCTTGAGGATATGCTGAGGAGTTGTGTCATTGAATTTGAGGGAAGTTGGGATAGATACCTCCCACTAGCAGAATTTGCATACAACAATAGCTACCAAGCTAGCATCTAAATGGCCCCATATGAAGCACTGTATGGAAGAAAATGTAGAACTCAGCAGGCCGACTGAATTGATGAAGACAACTGGTGGGGCTGCACTGTGAAACAGATCGAGGAGAAAGTGAAACTAATCAAAGCTAATTCAAGGTTGCCTCGCATGCATGCATGTAAATCTTATGCCGACCTGAAGAGAAAAGAAATAGAATATGTGGTTAGCGACAAAGTGTTCCTCAAGGTGTCACCGTGGAAAAAGGTATTGAGGTTTGGAAGGAAAGGTAAGTTGAGCCCTAGGTTTATTGGCCCATATGAAGTCATTGAACGTGTGGGACCAGTAGCCTACAGGCTAGCTTTACCACCAGAGCTGGACAAGATCCACAATGTATTCCACGTGTCCATGCTTAGAAGATACCGCTCAGATCCTTCACATGTCATCTGCAGGGAAGAAATTGAAATACAACCGATTTGACATATGAAGAAGAACCTCATGCATCCTCGGCTCAGAAGTAAAAGAGTTGAGAAATAAGCAGATTCCATCGTGAAAGTGCTTTGGAGGCACCACAACACCGAGGAGGCAACTTGGGAAAGTGAAGAGATGATGAGGCAACAGCCTCTCAACTGTTTAGATCGTAAATTTCGAGGACGAAATTTAAATTAGAGGAAGAGTTGTAACACCCTCCGTAGCAACTCCGCACATTCCCATGCTTCGTGATCGTGTCGGACCGGACAGCTAGAACGGCCGGAAAAATATTTAAACCAAAGTCAGGAACCATAATTAACTCAAATACTAATAAGAAAAATTTAGTAAAAATTTTAGAAATAAAATACAACCAAGTTAATCGAGCTGATGCCCTAGCGAGGGGTAACTCAGAGGGAAGTTGCAGTTCTCGCAACGAGGAGCCCTAGACCCGGGGAAAAAATTTTAAAATAATTTTTTGGGACTCCAGAGAAGGGTTATTGAGGTTCCCATGGCATTAGAATGCCAAGAAAATACCTAGAAAAATTTTTCAAGCGGTACAGACAATTTTGATCCGTTAAGCCAAACGGAGGGCATTTTGGTCATTTCGCCTTCAGAGGTGATTTTTGGCCGACTTGTCCAGTTGAGTAAATAATTAATATGACATAAAATATGAAGAAACATTACAAAAAATTAAATTGAAAATGAGTAGTGAAGAAAAGAAAAGAAAATGAGGAAAATGGCTTAATTATGACATCATGATGATGTCATTATAAGTTACAACCAATTGCATTCTAACAACCAAGTAACTAACTAATAAAAAGAGGTAAATATGACCAAAGAAATAAAGAAAAATGCAGCAGCCATCCCTCTTTCCTCATGCAGCCGAAACCCAAGCCATACCTAAACCTCCATTAACATCCTCAATCAAGCTTAAAAACCTCTCAAACCTCACCCCAAAACCCTAAGTCATCTTCACTAAAATTAATCTACACACCCTAAGGAAGCTTTAGGCAGCCACAAAGAGGAGAAATTCTAAGGAAAATACAAGTCCAAGAAGTGCCACTTAAAGGTTAGTGCATATATACACCTAAAGCTCTTTATTTCTATGTTAAGGGACTTGAAATAAGTAGGAAATTATAACTAAAATGAATAAAAATTATGTGTATGAATGCCATGAATTTCGGCAGCCCTATTGAAGGAATAGAAATGGAGTGTTTTGATGGACTTGAGGTGGATTAGAGGTTATGTTTAAACCATCTATGCATGTGGTTAGTGAATGGGTTAGTAATTAAGGTGTGTGGTGAAAACCTATAATGGGAACTAGGGTTTTAAGGGTGAAAATTGGACTTGGCATTTGAATTGATTAATGGACATTCTAGTGGTCAATTAGTGACCATTTAAGGCAAGTTAATCATAATTTGAAGTGAGTTAATGCATGGCAAAGTGAATGTGTAGGCTGCCTAAAGACAACAGCATGGTGACTGAGATTTCAGTCCACTTGCACAGCCATAACTTTGGCTGTGTAGGTCCAATTGGTGTTTGGCCAATTGGACATGAAACTAGGCTTATAATGACACATTTTTGCTGAAGAAACCATGCCCAAAAGACCAAAGCAAGAGGACCAAAAGTTGGCCCCAATCCGGATACCCTGCAACAGCACCTACAGAAATGACCAAATGAACAATAACTGTTCATTTGGCCATAACTCATTGTAGAAATGGTAAATTGACCTGAAATTTTTACAGCAATAAGTTAAGACATAGACAAACAACTTTCATGAAGAAACCTACCCAAAATTATGGCCAGAACCCATCCAACCAAGTGATTCTAGTTACTGTTCATGTTACTGTAGATATGGTAATTTCTGCAGAATGGAAATCCGGCCAGCTGTGGTTTTTGGACCATATCTGGAGCTACAAAACTCCAAATGGAGTGATTCAAAAAAAGAAATTCAACTAGACAAAATAAGGAACAACTTTCATTTTTGCAATTTCTTCAAATTCCCACTGCAACAGTATCCAATGGAACAGTAAAGTTGAGTTACAAAAACTGAAAATTCTGCTTCCCTTGGTTTAAACGTTGAAATGGTATAAATGCTTAATGCCAACAAGTTTTGAATGCCAAATGTGGTATATTGGGAGTGCCAAAGTCAATGTACATATTTTCTATCCAAAAGTCAACATTTTTGTTGACCAATGAGGTGAATAGTGACACCAAAAACTTGAAATTCACAAATTGAAGAATTTAAAAGTTTCAAATGCCCTAGTATACCTAACAAGATTGGTTTGGATAGTTTGGCATGCCAATAGGGTTCAGTTAGCAGTACTGCACATGGCAATATGCCATTCTGTGATTTTATGGTTTTTAGCCATTCTGACCTTGTATTGAGATTTGGCCTTGTGCCTGATATATTTACAGCTTGTTAGCTGTTCTGTTGCACACCGGGAGATGCATATGTGACCGATGGTGTGACGGCCCGAGGTACTTGATACCCAAAGGCGCCATCTGCTTATCCACCCAGTTGTCTAGTGTAGGTTACTTGGGCAACCAAATGAATGAAAGTGGACAAAGTTAATGTTATACAAATTCAAAACAAATGAAATATATACATTCACTACATATTTATTTTCTTGCTATTTATTTTATTTTATTATTATTGCACCACTAAGCATTATTGCTTAGCGCGTTGCTTTTGCCACGCGTAGGTTCTGGAGATATAGATCGTGAGCCTAGTAGACCGCAGACTGGGTGAGTCCATCCTACAGTTCTGCACAGTGTCCGTGTCACCTCAACTTCTGCAGTGCATAGGTAAGACACTAGGTGTCATTTTGGCATTCTGTAATAAATTTTGATTTTCTCATATGTAATTAAACTTGTGTAATGTATATTGATGTTCATGTAAATTATGAAAATTGTATTTGTGAATGGAAAAGTAAATATCTAATTGTGATTTATACTTGATTATCACATGTGATGGATGATTGAAAAATATTGTTGAGATCTTGATATTGAGACTTTGTTGATGAATTGAAGTTGGGATTGTTTGGAAAATTATTTGGAAGTGTTTTAACAGGTTCCGAAGAACTGTTTTCTCCATTTTTAGCCGGTACTCCGCCGGATTTTCTATAAAATTTTCGGAACTTAAAATAAATAATACTTTTGATAAATGGCTTAAATGAATTATATTTCACAAATTGTATTCAAAAGCATGATATAAATTAATTAAGGTATATTAGAGTGTGCCGGTACACCGTGTGACATTACTTACTCGGGTATACTGTACACGGGTAAGGGGTGTCACATGAATACAATCTTTCTGGATAAGTCATGTCCTTATTATGAAGTATCCTCGATTGTGAACCTATTTATGATACTTTGTACTAGAAATACTGTCACTCATATTCTTAACAACTTAAGAATAGAATTTCTAACAAAATATCAATTGACCTTTTCTATTACACATAAATATATTATGTAAACGTAAAAGTGGAAATGCCTTTTATTAATAAAATATGTACAAGATACATACTAAATGATATGTTCTAGGGCATACTACTAACAATCTCTCACTAGTACTAAAGCCATTCATTATAATATCTTAGACCTATCTTGCCAAGATGTCGGTCTAGCTGAGTCTGTGACATAGGCTTAGTGAATGGATCAGCTGGATTTTCAGCTGATGCTATTTTCTGCATGGCTACATCACCTCGCCCAACTATTTCTCTGATAATGTGATAGCACCTTTCTATGTGTTTGGATTTCTGGTGAGACCTTAGTTCCTTAGCCTGTATGACTGCTCCATTGTTGTCACATTGTAGTGAAACTGCTAACTCAATGGAAGGAACTACTGTAAGTTCTGTCACGAACTTCTTTATCCAAATACTTTCCTTTGCAAAGATCTCGATGCAAAGAATATACTCACCTCAGAGTGGAATCTGCAATCGTGCTCGCTTGGAACTCTTCCAACCGATCGCACCTCCATTACAAATGAACACATATCCGAGGTAGACTTTCTATCATCGATATCGATTGGAAATCGTAATCGATAACCATCCAATTGCAAGTCTCCACCTCCATAAATCAAGAATAAATCCTTAGTTCTTCTCAAGTACATAAGGATATTCTTGACAGCTATCCAGTGTTCTAAACCTGGATTGGATTGATACCTGCTAGTCAAACTAACAGCATATGCGATATCCGGCCTAGTACACAACATTGCATACATTAAAATTCCAATAGCCAAGCATATGGAATCTGCCATCTTATCTCTTTCTTCAGGTGTCTTTGGAGACATCTCTTTAGAAAGGAGGATACCATGTCTCACTGGTAACAATCCTCTCTTGGAATCAAGCATGTTAAACCTCTTTAACACCTTTTCTGTAACACCCCTATTTGTATAGCCTGGTATATTTCACTGTTCCGGTGACCGGAGTCGGTCCGGACAATTAAGGGGATTAGAACCGTACTTAGGACAACTAGATAAATCATAAACACAAATAATTAGTAATGTTCAATTATTTAAGTATAAATAAGAAAAAACAGAACATAAGAAGTTAATCGAGCCGAGAGTCACAAATGATGGGTGACCTTCTCAGAAGGATCACAAGTCATTTTAAACTCAAATTTTGAATCAGTAAATGTGACGCGGTCCTTAGGACCCTTATAAACACAAAGTGGAAAAGAGAAAATCACGAAAAAGAACTGTTAAGTCACCAAATAATTAGGTCGTGAGTCGAAGAAATATTGAATTATTTGCAAACCGATGAACCCATGAGGGGCAATTTGGTCAATTGACCCGAGAGTCGACTCGACCTAATCACAAATAAAATCGAAGAAAAGAAAATTTCAGAATCGAGAATTAAATTAAAGAACTAATAGAAAAATTTAAAAAAAAAAGAGAAAAAGAAAAAGTGTAGGGAGATGACATCATGCATGACATCATGCATGATGCCATAAAAATAATAATTAATAAATTAAATTAAATGGGATTTTGGGGTCTTCCATAAGACAAAATAAATAAAGAAATAAAAAGAAAAAAAAATCATTTAGTCATCTTCCTTATCCCATTGCCGCCCCATCTTTCTCACCATTCCTTCACCATATTCCACCATTGTTAAGGGAAAGAAAGCTTAAATTTCCCTACTCTATCTCATAAATTCACAAAGTCTCAAAATAAAAAATTCTCCTTACATGTTGAGGAAACATTAGAGAGTAAAAAGAAGAAGAAAGAATTGAAGAAAAGAAAGCCTAGAAACCCTCCAAGCAAAGGTTAGTTTTCTAACTATCAATTATTTAATCAAATGCATGTTTAGTTGTTGAAATGAGCTTAGAAACTAATGAAATGAAATAAAAATATGTGGGGCAGACCAAACTGAAATTTTGGCCAGCTTGAAGGGGAGTATGATTTGCATGGTTTGATAGATTTAAATGAGTTTATGGATCTCCATTAGTTGAATGATTATGGTTGAGGACTTTGAAATTAGCTAATTGCAATTAATTAGTGTGATTAGGGTTTGAGACCTAGGGTTTTGAGGCAAAAATTTGGAGAAATGAGTAAATGATGTCTTTGACCTGTTGTGAAGTGAAAAATGGTCATTTGTGACCAAATGAGTTGTGTTGGAATGGTTGGAATTGAAGCTAAATTCGAGGGAGGTGGTCATGTCTGGCAAAGCATGACCAAGTCGACTTTGAAGGACCAAAAATGAAATTTTACAAGTCCAATGGATATGGGACCAATTTGGGATGAAAATAGACATAAAATGACACAATTTTCATTGAGGAACCATGCCCAAAAAGTGACCAAAACCTAGTGAACAAATTGACCAAAGTTGGATAAGTGCAGTCGCCTGCATAAACCAAAATGAAATGAATGTTTGTTCATTTGGTCATAACTCGAGTTAAGCAGGTCCAAATGACCTGAAATTTTACCAGTGGTTAGATAGATATAGGCCTAAAACTTTCATGAAGAACACAAATCCAAATTCTGCCAGCAACCAAGTCATTTGGCCACCCCAAGTTGTTGACCCAAAATTGCCAGCACCAAAATAGCCAAGAAAATCTGGCTTGAGTCCAATCTGGCCGCCATGGTTCACATGGCCATAACTTGAGCTACAAAAATCCAATTGGGGTGATCCAAAAATGAGAATAAACTTAAGACAATAAGGAATATTTTCTATGAAGAAAGTTTTGCCAAATTCCAACAGTAAAATTACCAATGGAACAGTGCAATTAGGGACACCAAAACTGAAAATTTGACAATTTTGCCTAAAGGACTTAAGCTTTGAGAAAATGACCAAAACCAACAAATTTAATGACCAAAATGTGGTATGTGGGTGAAGTTGAAGTTCCCATACCTATTAAGCCTTAGAAAGTCAATAATTTGACTTGAATAGTATAGTGAATAGTAACCCGAAATACAAAAATTTCAAAAACATCAAGTTTAGCACATTAGAGCTAGGTAAAAGTGAAATTAAATTTATTTTTGGATTTATGCTAAGTTATGGTACTGAAACACTGTGAAACTATGTGTTTCAGCTGAGACTTGGAAGCTCTGAGAGACTGAGTCAAGGCCTAGAGGCGACTCACATCAGGTCTGTGCACAATAATTCTTGTTTAAATATTTTATTCTCAAAAATTTAACTTCTGTGATTAATTATGTACTATGTTGCGATTTTATAATCGCAAATATGACATTGGAAATTGATCAGATTTCTCATAAATTATTTAAATATATTGTTTAGAATTGATTTTGTGTTCACACTTAGCCTGACAGTATCACATTATTCCTCCTCCATTTATGGGGTTGAGATCGTTTATTTTCCTCCCTCTCTGGCTTGCCAGTTGAGGTTGAGATCGGATGAGTACTCATTAGCTAGCTAGCCACCTCCCTCATTGATTTCGATTAATGGGGTTGTAGATTGCTTTGTCGTGGTGTACAACACGGCATTGATCGAAAATTTTGTGTCATGGCTTAAGTTGTGTATGATTTTGGCAACACTGTGTTTATGAAATTATTTGACTAAATTGTGTTATTATGAGCTTTGATAATTTGAGAAATATTTAAATTGTGTTTCATCAATGAATGATTTATGTATTGCATTTCAAATTTTTATTGTGCACCACTGAGTATTTTTATACTCAGCGATAGCTTATTTTGCTGTCGCAGATAAGAGCAAGGAGAAAGCAGCAAAGTGAGCTGCTATCGAATTGAGGACTACACTGGTCTTTTGTACGGGTATTATTTTATACCCTTGTAGTTAATTTTAATGTAAATATAGTAATGGTGTATGTATCAATGTAAAGTTGAGCAGTTGTAAAATAAATTGTAATAATATTATTTTTGGATTTCCTTCTGTAAATTAATATTTGTACTTGTGAATTTCATACTTTATGCCTTATGAATGAAATTATTAAATATTTTGTGATGATAAATTTTGATTGGATTGTGGAATTATTTTGAAGTGAATTGAATTAAGTTGATTTGAGGTTTATTGGAGGTTGGGAGTTGTGAAAAATTTTTGGAAGTATTTTTTTCAGGTATTTGAAGAACTATTTTCTCTAAATACAAACGGAACTCTGTCAAAATTTTTATAAAATTTGCGGCAAAATTAAAATGCACAAAAATTTTTACTAGTATTTAAACTTTGAATAAGTGGTTTTTAATTCCTACCAAAATGCTCACCACTTCCAAAATGTAAGAAAATTGTTTTAAAATTATAGGGTACTTAATGAGTTATCGGTAGGTGAAGTTCGGTAGTTCATTAAGTATTTTACAGGATCATGTTATGCCTTACAGAGGGGTAAGGTGTGACATGTTTTAGTGGTATCAGAGCATGGTTTTACAATAAATTTTGACTATGCATGTGAATATTTCTTTGATAAGTACAACTTCTCAAGTGTCTTTAATTGATACATATGACATATTTACATCATGAATATGCACTAACGGAGGTCAACCTCCTTGTGTTTGGTCTCAGGAAGTAGAAAATTTGGGAAAACGGAATGGAAGGAGGAGATCAATTCGAAGAACAATCTGTTGAGGCTGAGGTTCAAGGGGAAGCCCCAAAGACTCGTAACGTGAGTGGGTCACTACTCCACTCCTACTCCAAAGACCGCAGCCTCGCCCGGCTTGTACAAAGAAATGGCTGCGTTTTTCCAAAGAAATGGCGGAAATGTGCCACCCAAGCTCGATACAAGTACTGTAGCACAACCACGCCTTTCACCGGCAATATGAAAAATTGATAAAATTTGGGGCCACCGAGTTTAAAGGCTCTATGGATTCACTGGAGGCAGAACAGTGGTTGGAAAGAATGGAACGGGTCTTCGTAAAGTCGCAGCGTAATCAAGAATTAAAATTTGAGTATTCAGTATCTCTTCTCCAAGGGGATGCATATGAATGGTGGAAGACCATCCCCCACAGCCTGGTTGAGCCACCTGTGCTGACATGTACAGACTTCTTGAGGGAATTCAGGCATAAATGGGTTCCTGATGCGTATGTAGATATGAAATTACAAGAATTCTTGAGTTTGAAACAAGGAGACAGAACCATAGCAGAGTATGAGAGAGACTTTTCAAGGCTAAGCCACTATGCTGGAAGCTTAGTCTCCACCCCCAGAGATAGATGTAAGAGGTTTGAGTCCGGGTTAAGGCCGAATCTGAGGATGCAAGTCGTGGGTTTCCGACATCAGAATTTCGCTGAGTTGATCTCACAGGCCCTGGAACTGGAAAGGATAGAATCAGAAGGGGCAGTGAAGAAGGGTACACAAGAGAAAGAGAAGACTGAAAAGACTACGGGACAAGCATCTGAGAGTGGTTCTGGAAAGAGGAAACAGTTTAGGGGATCCAGCTCCTGTAGATCTGGCAGAGGCAGATTTTCTGGCCAAAGACCACCCCGGTCTGGTCAGCAGACCCAACAGGCACCCCGAGGAGCTCTATCAGTACGACAGTGTGAAACTTGTGGTAGAACTCACAGTGGGGTTTGTTTCAAGGCCACCGGTGCATGTTTTAACTGTGGAGGGAGCAAACATTTCGCTAAGGATTGCACTAGTCCACGCCGGTCTGGACCTTCTGCTACATCTGAGGGATCAACCCAAGTCTCTGTACCTAGAGGGTCACAGTCAGCTGTTAGAGGTAGAGGCAGAGGTAGGGGTCCTGGTAACACTCTTGGAAGACAAAGCATCGTTAACCACCCAGCACTGGCGCACTACCAGAGTGTATACCATGCGTCAGAGGGAAGAGGCTGAAACATCAGACGTAGTAGCCGGTATTTTCTCCATCCTTGACCAAGATGTACATGTGTTATTTGATCCTAGCTCCACACATTCGTATGTTAGTGCTAGTGTGATGTGTTCTACTGCTATTTAGTGTGTACCAATGGATTATGATGTGCTAGTAACTAGTCCATTAGGCCAGGAGGTCAGGGTAAATAAATTATATAGGGATTGTCCTTTGGTGATCCAAGGACATACTTTTCTGTCTGATTTAATTGAAATGCGCTTCAGAGATTATGACATTATCTTGGGCATGGATTGGTTAGCCAGGCATCATGCAATGATTGATCAGAGATCAAGACGCCACTTTGGTCTTCCTCGATGGTGATGTAGTAATTCATGGGGAGAGGCAATATTGCCTTCAAACATCATTTCACCAGACCGCGTAAAAATGATTAGGAAAGGGTGTGAGGCGATTGGCACATGTGATAGACACCCAAGTGGGGAGTCCAGCACTGAAGGACATTCCTACTGTATGTGACTTTCATCATGTATTTCCTGATGAATTTCCAGGATTACCTCTAGAAAGAGAAGTGCAGTTTGAAATTGATGTTATGCCTGGTGTGGACCCAATCTCCATAACACCATACAAAATGGCACCTGCAAAACTAAAAGAATTAAAAGTACAGTTGCAAGAGCTGCTTGATAAGGGCTTTATCTGCCCTAGTGTGTCACCTTGGGGAGCGCCAGTATTGTTTGTAAAGAAGAAGGATGGCACTCTCCGGTTATGTATTGACTATCGGCAGTTGAATAAAGTGACAATAAAGAATAGATACCCATTGCCCCGCGTTGATGACTTATTTGATCAGTTGATAGGTGCAGCTGTGTTCTCCAAAATTGACCTGAGATCAAGTTATTATCAGTTGAGAGTACAAGAGCAGAGTATTTCTAAAACTGCCTTCAGAACCCGCTATGGCCATTATGAGTTCTTGGTCATGCCATTCGGGTTAACTAATGCTCCGGCTGCTTTTATGGATCTGATGAACACTATCTTCAGACCATACCTCGACCAGTTTGTTGTGGTATTTATCGATGATATATTGGTCTATTTGAGAAATGTAGAAGAGCATGATAGACATCTGCGGATTGTACTGCAGACTTTGAGGGAGAAATAGCTATATGCCAAATTATCGAAATGTGAATTTTGGCTAAAGGAGATATTCTTTTTGGGGCACATAGTATCAGCAGAGGGTATTAAAGTAGATCCTAGCAAGATTGAAGCTGTCCTTAATTGGAAGCCACTCAGAAATGTCATAGAGATTCGCAGCTCAAGTTAATGGATACTATCGTCGATTTGTGAAGGGATTCTCCATGTTGGCATCTCCATTGACCAAGCTACTTAGAAAGGATGTGAAATTTCAGTGGACGGACAAATGCCAGCAAAGTTTTGATGAATTGAAGAGATGTTTGACAGAGGCTCCAGTCCTGACTTTACCTACACCGGGTAAAGAATATACAGTTTACAGCGATGCTTCTCACAATGGGTTAGGTTGTGTATTGATGCAAGATCAAAATGTCATTGCCTATGCATCACGCCAGCTAAAGCCGCATGAGAGGAATTATCCGACACATGACTTGGAGCTTGCAGCCATTGTGTTTTTTCTTAAGATCTGGAGACATTATTTGTATGGGGAGAAGTGCTACATCTACACAGATCATAAGAGTTTGAAGTATTTGGGCACCCAGAAAGAGTTGAATTTGAGACAGAGGAGATGGTTAGAGTTGATAAAAGACTATGATTGTCTAATAGACTATCAGCCAGGGAAAGCAAATGTGGTGGCTGACACCTTAAGTCGCAAGACTATGACAAGTCTACGGGTTACTCTTTTGTCTTTGGTACACGAGTTGAGATCATTACATGCCAATTTAGAGATTAATGATGATGGGCAGACAGCAGTTGCATGGCATGTACAGCCAGTGTTGATTGATCATATCAGAATGGCTGCTCAGAATGATGAAAACTATCAAAAGTCAAAAGAAGTCCTACAGGCAAGAAACCGAGTTCTCAATCGTAAATGATGGTTTATCGCTACACCAGGCGTAATGTGTATTCCTAATGATGTTGATTTGAGGCGATCATTTTGAAGGAAGCACATGAGTCTCCTTTGCCATGCACCCTGGTGGTACAAAAATGTATAGAGGGCTAAAGGAGCATTATTGGTGGATGGGTATGAAGAGAGATGTGGCAGAGTTTGTATCCAAATACCTAACTTGTCAGCAAGTAAAGGCAGCGCATCAAGTACCCACTGGGTTGTTACATCCACTACCAGTGCCAGAATGGAAATGGGAGAGAATAACTATGGATTTGGTAATGGGACTTCCAAAGACACAGAAGAGTCATGATTCAGTATGGGTCATTGTTGACAGACTGACCTAGTCTGCACATTTTCTGCCAGTCCGAATGGACTTCTGATTAGATAGTTTGGCTAGGTTGTACATCGATGTGTTTGTGAGGTTGCATGGAGTGCCGTGATCCATTGTATCGCATGAGATCCTAGGTTCACTTCTAGATTCTGGGGTAGTCTTCAGAGAGCCCTAGGAACTAGATTGAACTTCAGTACGTCATTCCACCCACAGACAGATGGCAAGTCTGAGAGGGTAATTCAGATCTTGAAGGATATGCTACGGGCTTGTGTGATTGAGTTTGAGGGCAGTTGGGATACACAGTTGCCTTTGATTGAGTTTGCTTATAACAACAACTACCAATCAAGCATTGGTGTCACACCCTACCCCTCTGTAAGGCATAACATGATCCCGTAGTATACCTAATGAATTACAACTCCGTCTCCTGATAACCCATTAAATACACTACAAGGGATTTTAAAAACTTTTCTTACTTCTTTTACAGTGGTGAGCACTATTTATAGGCGTTAAAAACTTTGGTGAACTAAAGTGAAACAGCTAACTCATTTGGACTATTTGGAATTTCTGTAAAATTTTGGCAGAGTGCCATCTGCATTTTGGATAAAATAGTTCTTCAGAAAACCTGTAAAAAGCACTTCAATATATTTCCAAATCTCAACTCCAACATTTTTCTCAACTCAAATTCATAGTGATTTTTCAAAGACTGAGATACAAGAAATATAATACAATTTTTACAAGCCAAAATAACTCATAATTATTTTACAACTTCAAGGTACAATTTGAATTTACAACTGCTCAAAATCAAAAACAATATGTACATACAGTGGTCATACATTACAGTACAAAATGTAAAATGTGGTATACTCATTATACCCGAAAATCTCTCGCTGGAGGTACTAGCAGCCTAGTCTGCCTCTGTCTCGTCTACTGCGACAAAGAATAAAGCTATCACGAGACAATGTCTCATGGTACAACATTAACCAAATACAACTTTAAATCACAATTCATAAATCATTTAAATGATGGATATGTAAAATCATAGTTAAATTCTAGACAATGAGTGTCAGAAGGAATTTAACACAATATCACAATAAATCTCAGAGATTAAAACATAGTTAACTTCAAACGACAGTGAATGTCAATAAGGATTTAACTCCATTTCACAATCTCATAATACAAATCAATAAATCACACACAGCTTAATCATGTTCCAAAGTTCAATTCGTCCCAAAAGCCGATGACTAATGAGGTATTCAATTCGTCCCAAAAGTCGATGACTAATGAGGAATAACATAGCTAGCTAGCAAAAATATGAGTACTCATCCAATTGCCCTCAACAGTGCACACCTCAACACTTCACCAGAGAGGGAATTCAATTGGCCCCAATAGACAAGCTAGCGAGGAATACAATTAATATACATGATAGCTGTGGTTTCAAACCATTTACAGTGCTTTTCAATCAATAAGTATCCATCAAATATCATTCAAACAATTTTTCACAGTTTCACAAGTTAGAACAATAATATACAAATAGTCATAATTTATTTCAATTGAAAATAATTCAAAAGAAATAGCTGTTGTGCACAAACCTCGATAATCGCTTCTCGGTCTTGAATCAGTATTTCCTTCCCTTTTCCTGAGTCTTTGCTAACTGAGAAATACAATTTGAAGTGTTTCAGTACTTAATTAAACTGTCTCTAATGATAATGTTTGATAAATAATTCACTGAATACTATTATTTGCTTAATCAACCTAATATATTGACCCTCGATGCATTCTAGGTAAATTAGGTTTTAAGGTTATTAATATGTCACATTCGATAGTATTTTAGCGTTGGTACACGTTACCAATTTCATTTCCTTGTTTATTGCATTTTATTGCAAATTGCTGGATTCCGGGATACTAGTTTGACCTAGCCGGACGACCTAGTTCCCTGGCTGGTTTCGTCAAAACTACAAACTTGTAGATCTATGTCTTATGGAACGCGGGGCAAAAGTTTAGGTCATTCTGAGTTATGTAGACCAAGTTATGGTCATTTTACTATTGCTGGTCAAATGGCATCAAATTTGGTCATTTTAGGTCAATTTTGGTCAACTTTGGTTCGGCTAGTTTTTGGATCCGAATTTGTGCAAGTTGTTTGACTTGCTTATGGTCATTTTTGGGCTTTGGTGTCTTCATAAGACTTGTAGATATGGGTCTTAAATATTCATGGTTAAAATTTCAGGTCAATTGGACCTGTTTTGAGTGAGTTATGGCCTAAACACTAACTGCTGCCCAATTGGTCAATTTTTAGGCCTCAATTGTACTTAATCCGGATTTGGTCATTTTTCATGCTACCTTGCAAGCAGAATTTTGGCAAGTTTCCTTCAAGAAAGTTGGCACATTTTGTGCCTAGTTTCACCTCCAATTGGTCTCATACCAATTGGAGTTACACATTTAGTGTTATAGGCTGAAATGCATACTGTCCTTAATTACATTGCTTAACATGTATCAATTACACATTTACCTTGCTATAAATCCACTTCTCATACCAATTCTGATTGGTACATTACCAAAACCATTTATCACTTCACCTTAAGGTCACTTTGGGCAGAATACAAACATCCTCAATACACCAAATGAAACTCTAATTCACAAAGTCCAAATACAACAATATATACACATAAACACTCCTAATTATTACATACTATTTCCACAACCAATTTACATACATATTCATCAATCCTCAATATCACAATTTATCCAATATCTTCATGAATTCAAACATTCATTAAGGAGTCCCAAGGCTGCCGAATGCTTCACATTGCCAAAGTTTCCCATAATTTCGTCAACTTCAATTTCAAATGCACAATCACCATATACATGTGGAAATAACTTACTAAGACATTAAATCACTCTACTCAACATGAATTCCCACCAAATATATGTAAAAATAATTCATTAAATATACAACTTCATGGCTGTCCAAAATTGGACATGTCAATAACTCCTCAAAACTTTAAAATTTCTTCACAAAGCAAACACCCATAACATGTTTACAAACTTTAACAAAGCAATATTCAAAAATACAAACTTACCTATTGTTAGGACTTGCTAAATCTTCACTAAAACTTCTTAATATTGGTATCTACTTCTTCCTTGTGAAGTGGGGATAAACTTTGATGAAGAAACCTAGATGTTTAGAGGTGAAATGAAGGAGAGGATGAAGCTTGAAGCAAAATGGCTATGGAGGTTCTCAAGTTTTCCATTTCGGCATGGATGAAGGAATTGGAGAAGATGAAATTGTAGATTGTGTAATGGGTTTACACCTGCCCATTTAGTGTTTAGTTTATTCCATAGTGGTCCACTTACACAAATTAAATCATATTATATGTTTAACTTTCATTTATCTCACATTAAACCCATAATTTTTGCTATTTACTTTAGGTACCACCAATTTAATTTTTCATTATATTTTCCAAGTGTAATATTATTTATTTTTAATGGAAATTTAGGTCAAAAGACAATTCGGGATGTCAAATGACCATAATGCCCTGCTCGTTGCATTCAGATTTTTCAGAACACCGGTTTTGTCTGCTTTTCGATTTCTCACTTTTCTTTGTACTAATTATTTAATTTTTCTTTGATATTTCTAATGATATTTATACTTCAATTGTTGTCTCTTTAAGTCCTAAAATATTTTCCGTGGTTCCCGCAGCCAGTGCTAGTCAACGGTCCACGCCGTGACTTCCTGCATGTCACCCATCGCTAGGGTTCTCGGCTCGCTTAACTTGGTTACATTTCTTTGCTATTATTTTTCCTTTGTTTTTCTTGTATTTTCTTTTCTTGTATTTCATTATTTTATGTCTCCTCACTCATATCGAAGTGTGGTTCTAGACATCCTAGCTGTCCGGACAGCACTGGTCATCAGAGCAGTAGAACGCACTACCGAACATAGGGGTGTTACAATTCTCCCCCTTAAATAAATTTCGCCTTGAAATTTTACTCGGCTTTAGTCTCTCGAACATTGTGGGTGCCGCTCTCATATCCTCTTCACGTTCCCATGTAGCTTCCTAGCCTGAATGATAGTTCCACAACACTTTAACCAGGTGTATCTGTTTGTTCCTCAACTGTTTCACCTCATAAGCCAGAATTTCTATGGGTTCTTCCTCATATGAGAGGTCTGGATTTACTTCAATCTCTTCATCTGATAGTACATGAGATGGGTCAGATCTGTACCTCCTTAACATGGACACATGGAAGACATTGTGTATCCTTGCTAACTCTGAAGGTAATGCCAACCGATATGCCAAAGGACCCACTCTTTCCATAACCTCATATTGTCCGATGAAACGAGGACTCGCTTCTTTCTCGCCAAATCTCACAATCCTCTTCCAAGGAGAAACTTTGAGGAATACTTTATCACCCATCGCATACTCAATATCTCTTCTCTTCAGATCAACATAGGACTTCGATGGTCCGATGCACTTTGAGTCTATCTCTCTCGATCAACTGATCTTTTCCTCTGTCTCACGAACAATTTCTGGCCCAATCATCTTCCTTTCACCTACTTCATCCCAACATAAGGGAGTTCTGCACTTTCTGCCATATAAAGCTTCATATGGAGGCATCCCAATGCTTGATTGGTAGCTGTTGTTATAAGCAAACTCAATCAAAGGCAAGTGTGTATCCCAACTACCTTCAAACTCAATCACACAAGCCCGTAGCATATCCTCCAATATCCGAATAACTCTTTAGACCGCCATCCGTCTGCGGGTGGAATGTTGTCAAGTTCAATCTAGTTCCTAGGGCTCTCAAGACTACCCTGCAATCTAGAAGTGAACCTAGGATCTCTGCCGATACAATTGATACCGCACTCCATGCGCTTTTACAATCTCATATATGTACAATCTAGCCAATCTTTCCGTGCTATAATCCATTCGAATCGCAAAAAGTGAGCAGACTTAGTCAATCACAACTATAACCCATACCGCATCATAACTATTCTGTGTCCTTGAAGTCCCGTAACAAAATCCATAGTTATCCGCTCCCATTTCCACTGCATCGACAAAGGATGTAACAAACCACTGAACTTGATGTTCGCCTTTACTTGTCGACAAGTTAGGCATTTGGAAACAAATTCAGCTATATCTCTCTTCATACCCATCCACCAAGAATGCTCTTTCAAATTTCTCTCAGACATTTTAGTTCCACCAGTGGTGCATAGCAAAAGGAGACTCATGTGCTTCCTTCATAATGATCTGTCTCAATTCCACATCACTAGGAACGCACACTCTGCCCTGATGTAGCACTAAACCATCATCTTTCACAGAAAATTCAGGTTTCTTACCGTGCTGGACTTCTTTCAGTAGCTTCTGATACTTAACATCACTCTGAGCACCATTCCGACCGATCAATCAACACCGCCGTACATGCCATGCAACTACCGTCATTCCTCATCATCAATCTCTAAACTAGCATGTTGTGCTTTCAATTCATATACCATAGACAAAGGAGAAACTCTGAGACTTGCCATAGTCTTGCGACTTAAGGCGTCAGCCACCACATTTGCTTTCCCTGGCTGATAGTCTATTAAGCAATCATAGTCTTTAATGAGTTCTAACCATCTCCTCTGCCTCAAATTCAATTCCTTCTGGGTGCCCAAATACTTCAAGCTCTTGTGATCTGTGTAAATGTGGCATTTCTCCCCATACAAATAGTGTCTCCAGATTTTCAGAGCAAAAACAATAGCCGCTAACCTGCATCATGTGTTGGGTAGTTCCTCTCATGCGGTTTCAATTGGCGTGATGCATAAGCAATGACATTCCGATCTTGCATCAAGATACTGCCTAACCCATTGTGAGAAGCATCACTATAAATCAGGTATTCTTTACCCGAGTAGGTAAAGTGAGGACTGAGCTTCAGCTTAAACACCTCTTCAACTCATCAAAATTCACGACATTTATCTGCCCACGAAATTTTACATCTTTCCGGCAACTTTGGTGGAGAAGATAACATAGAGAACCCTTTCACAAACCGACGGTGATATCCAGCTAAACCTAAAATCGCAATTCTCGTGATGTTCCCTGGTGGCTTCCAATTAAGGATAGCTTCTACCTTGCCGAATCTACCTTGATCCCTTCAAATTGACACAACATGTCCCAAAAGGAGATTTCTTTCACCAAAATTCACATTTCGACAATTTGGCGATAGTTGCTTTCTCCCTTAAAGTCTGCAGATAATCCGCAGATGTCTGTCATGCTCCTCTGCATTCCTTGAATATATCAAAATGTCATCAATAAACACCACCACAAATTGGTCGAGATATGGTCTGAAGATAGTGTTCAACAGATCCATAAAAGCAGCTGGAGCATTTGTCAACCCGAAGGGCATTACGAGAAACTCATAAGGGCCATACCGAGTCCTGAAAGCAGTTTTTGGAATACTCTGCTCTTGCACCTTCAACTGATAATAACTAGATCGCATATCAATTTTGGAGAATATAATCGCACTTCAATTGATCAAACAGATCATCAATGCGAGGCAATGGATATCTGTTCTTTATTGTCACCTTATTCAACTGCCAGTAATCTATACATAAGTGGAGAGTACCATCTTTCTTCTTAACAAACAACACTGGTGCTCCCCAAGGTGACACACTAGGCGGATGAAGCCCTTTTCAAGTAGTTCTTGCAATTGTATCTTCAACTCCTTCAACTCGCTAGTGCCATTCGTATGGCGTTATGGAGATTGGTTCCACACTGTGCATAACATTAATTTCAAATCGCACTACTCTTTCCGAGGTAGTCCCGCAATTCATCAGAAACACATCCGAAAGTCATGTAATCGTAGGGATGTCTTTCAATGCCGGACTCCCACTTGGGTGTCTACCACATGTGCCAAGTATGCTGCACACCCCTTTATGATCATTTTTCTGGCTAGTGTAGCCGAAATGATGTTTGATGGCAATAGCTGCCTCTCCCCTTGTATTACCACATCACTGTACTGAGGGAGACCAAAAGTGACTGCTTTCACCTACATACCAATCATGGCATGATGCCTAGCTAACCAATCCATGCCCAAGATGATATCATAATCTCAAGGGCATTTCAATGAAATCAGACAGGAAAGTGTGTCCTTGGATCACCAAAGGACAATCTCTATACATTCTATTAACCCTGACCTCTTGTCCTAGCGGACTTGTTACTAGCACCTCAAAGTCCATTTTTGTACATGGAACAACAATGCAATCAATGATGCTAGCACTCACATAAGAATGGGTAGAACCCGGATCAAATAACACAAACACATCTTGGTTAAAAGTTGAGAAGGTACCACCACAACATCAGATGTCTCGGCCTCTACACTCTATCTCATTACATAGACTGACCGAGCACCGTCTTGCTCAATGTTTCATTGTACCTTGGCTACCTGGGCTACCTCTACCCCGCCTACCTGCCGGGTGGTTGTGAACTTCTCGTGACAGGCTCAATCGACCCTTCTACGCAGAGTAGGAGGTGGTCCAACTCTGCGACCATCGGTGCACCCGTGCCTCCACAGCTATAACAGCTCCAATAGCCTTGTAGCATATCCCACCATGATTTCTTCCACAAGTTTCACATTGGCGGGGAGGGGAGGAACCTCTCGGTACTCACACTGAGATAGGGAAGGCTTCATCCCAATATCTTCCCCTACTAGACTTCTTGCCACCTCTGCCATGTCCCCCATAGTTCTTCCTCTTTCTAGTAGGATCACTGGAACTCTGTTCTACAAATTTTCCCTCTTTCTCTGTCTTCTCTAATCTCTTTTTCTCAGGAGCAGCTTCGGACTCAATTCTTTCCAACTCTAGGGCTTGAGAAACAAGTTCAGAGAAGTTAGTGTGTTTGAATCCGACCACTTGTAACTGACATCGGGCTTCAAGCCTGCTTTCAAACCTCTTGCATCTCTCTCGCTGGTAGCAAGTAAACTTATCGCATAATGGCTTAGTAGAAAATTCTCTTTCATACTCACCATCGACCGCTCCCCTGCTTTGCACTTTAGAAACTCTTGCAACTTCGGTCTACATAAGCATCGTGACATATTTTTGTCCGAATTCTCGAGAAAGTCATTCCATGTTAGCACCGCAGTTCTACTGCATCAGGGGAATGGTTTTCCACCACCATAAACATCCCCGTAGCAAAGATATCGAGTATTCAAATATGAGCTCCTCCGTGCAAAGTGCATTACTTGAATACCCTATCCATCCTCTCTAACCACTGCTCAGCCTTCTAGAGGATCTATCGCCCTTGAACTCAGAGCCTGCATTTCATCAATTTGTCATATCGCTTAGTAGGAGATCGTGGTTGTACCATCGTGTCAGATTGGGACTTGAGTAGGCACATTACGCCATTTGTTGGAACATTGCGACCATCCGCCGAGCGAACAGAGCAGAAATCGCAGATCATGAGCCGGTGCCAACCACCATCGACATTATGTAGGTCAGGGCATCCCTTGCACTCACCTCAATAGATTGATCGACTGAACGATCACCCTCTTCCATAGTCAATGCGAGGATTCTAGATCTCCTGAACAAATAACACAAGGAGATTTCCTCCTGTTAGTGCATATTTATAATGTAATGTACTATATGTATTAAACAATGATATTGAGCAGTTGTACTATGAAGAAAGAATATTCAAATAACAGGTGAAAACAAAATTTAAAAACTTTGCTCTGATACCGCTAAAACATGTAACACCCTACCCCTCTGTAAGGCATAACATGATCCCGTAGTATACCTAATGAATTACCAACTCCGTCTCCTGATAACCCATTAAATACACTACAAGGGATTTTAAAAACTTTTCTTACTTCTTTTACAGTGGTGAGCACTATTTACAGGCGTTAAAAACTTTGGTGAACTGAAGTGAAACAGCTAACTCATTTGGACTATTTGGAATTTCTGTAAAAATTTTGGTAGAGTGCCATCTGTATTTTGGATAAAACAGTTCTTCAGAAAACTTGTAAAAAGCACTTCAATATATTTCCAAATCTCAACTCCAACATTTTTCTCAACACAACATATTTCTCAACTCAAATCCACAGTGATTTTTCAAAGACTGAGATACAAGAAATATAATACAATTTTTACAAGCCAAAATAACTCATAATTATTTTACAACTTCAAGGTACAATTTGAATTTACAACTGCTCAAAATCAAAAAAATATGTACATACAGTGGTCATACATTATAGTACAAAATGCAAAATGTGGTATACTCATTATACCTGAAAATCTCTCGCTGGAGGTACTAGCACTTCTAGTCCGCCGTCACTGTCTGCCTACTCGCGACAAAGAATAAAGCTATCATTTGAGACAATGTCTCAGTGGTGCACAACATTAACCAAATATAAGTTTAAATCACAATTCATAAATCATTTAAATGATGGATATGTAAAATCATAGTTAAATTCTAGACAATGAGTGTCAGAAGAAATTTAACACAATATCACAATAAATCTCAGAGATTAAAACATAGTTAACTTCAAACGACAGTGAATGTCAATAAGGATTTAACTCCATTTCACAATCTCATAATACAAATCAATAAATCACACACAGCTTAATCATGTTCCAAAGTTCAATTCGTCCCAAAAGCCGATGGCTAATGAGGTATTCAATTCGTCCCAAAAGTCGATGACTAATGAGGAATAACATAGCTAGCTAGCAAAAATATGAGTACTCATCCAATTCGCCCTCAACAGTGCACACCTCAACACTTCACAGAGAGGGAATTCAATTCGTCTCACTAGACAAGCTAGCGAGGAATACAATTAATATACATGATAGCTGTGGTTTCAAACCATTTACAGTGCTTTTCAATCAATAAGTATCCATCAAATATCATTCAAATAATTTTTCACAGTTTCACAAGTTAAAACAATAATATACAAATAGTCATAATTTATTTCAATTGAAAATAATTCAAAAGAAATAGCTGTTGTGCACAAACCTCTGATAACTGTCTCCTGGTCTTGACAAAGTATTTCCTTCCCTTTTCCTGAGTCTTTGCTAACTGAGAAACACAATTTGAAGTGTTTCAGTACTTAATTAAACTGTCTCTAACGATAATGTTTGATAAATAATTCACTGAATACTATTATTTGCTTAATCAACCTAATATATCGACCCTCGATGCATTCTAGGTAAATTAGATTTTAATGTTATTAATATGTCACATTCGATAGTATTTTAGCGTTGGTACACGTTACCAATTTCATTTCCTTATTTATTGCATTTTATTGCAAATTGCTGGATTCCGGGATACTAGTTTGACCTAGCCGGACGACCTAGTTCCCTCGGTTTTCGGGTTTCGGTCAAAACTACAAACTTGTAGATCTATGTCTTATGGAACGCGGGGCAAAATTTTAGGTCATTCTGAGTTATGTAGACCAAGTTATGGTCATTTTACTATTTCTGGTCAAATGGCATCAAATTTGGTCATTTTAGGTCAATTTTGGTCAACTTTGGTTCGGCCAGTTTTTGGACCCGAACTTGTGTAAGCTGTTTGACTTGCTTATGGTCATTTCTGGGCTTTGGTGTCTTCATAAGACTTGTAGATATGGGTCTTAACTATTCATGGTTAAAATTTCAGGTCAATTGGGCCTGTTTTGAGTGAGTTATGGTCTAAAAACTAACTGCTGCCCAATTGGTCAATTTTCAGGCCTCAATTGTACTTAATCCGGATTTGGTCATTTTTCATGCTACCTTGCAAGCAGAATTTTGGCAAGTTTCCTTCATGAAAGTTGGCACATTTTGTGCCTAGTTTCACCTCCAATTGGTCTCATACCAATTGGAGTTACACATTTAGTGTTATAGGCTGAAATGCATACTGTCCTTAATTACATTGCTTAACATGTATCAATTACACATTTACCTTGCTATAAATCCACTTCTCATACCAATTCTGATTTGGTACATTACCAAAACCATTTATCACTTCACCTTAAGGTCACTTTGGGCAGAATACAAACATCCTCAATACACCAAATGAAACTCTAATTCACAGAGTCCAAATACAACAATATATACACATAAACACTCCTAATTATTACATACTATTTCCACAACCAATTTACATACATATTCATCAATCCTCAATATCACAATTTATCCAATATCTTCATGAGTTCAAACATTCATTAAGGAGTCCCAAGGCTGCCAAATGCTTCACATTGCCAAAGTTTCCCATAATTTCGTCAACTTCAATTTCAAATGCACAATCACCATATACATGTGGAAATAACTTACTAAGACATTAAATCACTCTACTCAACATGAATTCCCACCAAATATATGTAAAAATAATTCATTAAATATACAACTTCATGGCTGTCCAAAATTGGACATGTCAATAACTCCTCAAAACTTTAAAATTTCTTCACAAAGCAAACACCCATAACATGTATACAAACTTTATCAAAGAAATATTCAAAAACTCAAACTTACCTATTG
This sequence comes from Hevea brasiliensis, assembly GCF_030052815.1. Classification (NCBI taxonomy): domain Eukaryota; kingdom Viridiplantae; phylum Streptophyta; class Magnoliopsida; order Malpighiales; family Euphorbiaceae; genus Hevea; species Hevea brasiliensis. The sequence goes on along the minus strand of NW_026614923.1, from coordinate 15,108 downwards.
TTGGGACTTGCTAAATCTTCACTAAAACTTCTTAATATTGGTATCTACTTCTTCCTTGTGAAGTGGGGGTAATCTTTAATGAAGAAACCTAGATGTTTAGAGGTGAAATGAAGGGGTGGATGAAGCTTTATGCAAAACGGCAATGGAGGTTTCCCATTTCTTCATTTCGGCATGGATGAAGGATTTGGAGAAAATGAAATTGCAGATTGTGTAATAGGTGTACACCTGCCCATTTAGTGTTTAGTTTATTCCATAGTGGTCCACTTACACCAATTAAATCATTTAATATGTTTAACTTTCATTTATCCCACATTAAACCCATAATTTTTGCTATTTACTTTAGGTACCACCAATTTAATTTTTCATTATATTTTCCAAGTGTAATATTATTTATTTTTAATGGACATTTAGGTCAAAAGACAATTCGGGATGTCAAATGACCACAATGCCCCTGTTCGGGTTGCATTCCCGATTTTTCAAGAATAATCGGTTTTGTCTGTTTTTCGATTTCTCACTTTTCTTTGTACTAATTATTTAATTTTTCTTTGATATTTCTAATGATATTTATACTTCAATTGTTGTCTCTTTAAGTCCTAAAAATATTTTCCAGGGTTCCCCGCAGTCCAGGGCTAGTCAACGGTCCACGCCGTGACTTCCCAAGGCCACCCATCGCTAGGGTTCTCGCCGCTTAACTTGCTTACATTTCTTTTCTATTATTTTTCCTTTGTTTTTCTTGTATTTTCTTTTCTTGTATTTCATTATTTTATGTCTCCTCACTCATATCGAAGTGTGGTTCTAGGAATCCTAGCTGTCCGGACAGCACTGGTCATCGGAACAGTAGAACGCACTACCGAACATAGGGGTGTTACAATTGGGATGCCTCCATATGAAGCTTTGTATGGCAGAAAATGTAGAACCCCATTGTGTTGGGATCACGTGGGTGAAAGAAAAATGATTGGACCCGAAATTTTTGAACAGACTGAAGAGAAAATCAGGGTGATCAGAGACCGACTTAAGACTGCATCAGATCGGCAGAAGTCTTACATTGATTTGAAAAGAAGAGATATTGAGTATGCAGTGGGTGAGAAAGTTTTCCTCAAGGTTTCTCCTTGGAAGAGAATTATGAGATTCGGCAGAAAGGGGAAACTAAGTCCTCGTTTTATCGGGCCATATGAGGTTCTGAAAAGAGTGGGTCCTTTGGCATATCGGTTGGCACTACCTCCAGAGTTGGAGAAGATACATAATGTCTTCCATGTGTCTATGTTGAGGAGGTATCGATCAGACCCATCACATGTACTATCAGTTGAAAAAATTAAAGTGAATCCAGACCTCACATATGAGGAAGAACCCATAAAGATTCTAGCTTATGAGGTGAAGCATTTAACAAGCGCATACCATTGGTAAAAGTGTTTGTGGAACCATCATTCGGGCAAGAAGCTACATGGGAACGAAAGGAGGACATGAGACAAAGACTCCACAAATGTTCAGAGATTGATACTGTGTAAAATTTGAGACGAAATTTATTTTAAGGGGAGAATTGTAACACCCCTATTTGTATAGCCTGGTATATTTCATCTGCTCTGACTGCAGTCGGTCCGGACAATTAAGGGGATTAGAACCGTACTTAGGACAACTAGATAAATCATAAACACAAATAATTAGTAATGTTCAATTAGTTAAGTATAAATAAGAAAAAACAGAACATAAGAAGTTAAACGAGCCGAGAGTCACAGCGATGGGTGACCTTCTCGGGAAGGACTGCGAAGTCGTTTTAAACTCAAATTTCAAACTGTAAAATGTGACGTTGTGGTCCTTAGGACCCTTATGAACACAGTGGAAAAGAGAAAATCATGAAAAAGAACTGTTCAGCCAGTCAAATAATTAGGTCAGGGAGCCGGGAGAAATATTAGATTATTTGCAAACCGGGATGAACCGGCGAGGGGCAATTTGGTCAATTGACCTCGAGAGCTGACTCCTGACCTAACTGTCAAATAAAATCGGAGAAAAGAAAATTTTAGAGTCAGAAATTAAATTAAAGAACTAATAGTAAAATAAATAAAAAAAAGAAGAAAATGAAAAAGTTAAAAAGGTGATGACATCATGCATGACATCATGCATGATGCCATAAAAATAATAATTAATAAATTAAATTAAATGGGATTTTGGGGTCTTCCATAAGACAAAATAAATAAAGAAATAAAAAGAAAAAAAAATCATTTAGTCATCTTCCTTATCCCATTGCCGCCCCATCTTTCTCACCATTCCTTCACCATATTCCACCATTGTTAAGGGAAAGAAAGCTTAAATTTCCCTACTCTATCTCATAAATTCACAAAGTCTCAACACAAAAAATTCTCCTTACATGTTGAGGAAACATTAGAGAGTAAAAAGAAGAAGAAAGAATTGAAGAAAGGAAAGCCTAGAAACCCTCCAAGCAAAGGTTAGTTTTCTAACTATCAATTATTTAATCAAATGCATATTTAGTTGTTGAAATGAGCTTAGAAACTAATGAAATGAAATAAAAATATGTGGGGAGGACCAAACTGAAATTTCGGCCAGCTTGAAGGGGAGTATGATTTGCATGGTTTGATGGATTTAAATGAGTTTATGGACCTCCATTAGTTGAATGATTATGGTTGAGAACTTTGAAATTAGCTAATTGCAATTAATTAGTGTGATTAGGGTTTGAGACCTAGGGTTTTGAGGCAAAAATTTGGAGAAATGAGTAAATGATGTCTTTGACCTATTGTGAAGTGAAAAATGGTCATTTGTGACCAAATGAGTTGTGTTGGAATGGTTGGAATTGAAGCTAAATTCGGAGGGAGTGTGGTCATGCTGCTGGCAGCATGACCAAGTCAACTTTGAAGGACCAAAAATGAAATTTTACAAGTCCAATGGATATGGGACCAATTGGGGATGAAAATAGACATAAAATGACACAATTTTCATTTAGGAACCATGCCCAAAAAGTGACCAAAACCTAGTGAACAAATTGACCAAAGTTGGATAAGTGCAGGCTGCCCTGTACAAATTGACCAAATGAACAGTATTTGTTCATTTAGTCATAACTCGAGCTAGGCAGGTCAAAATGACCTGAAATTTTACCAGTGCTTAGATGAGATATAGGCCTAAAACTTTCATGAAGAACACAAATCCAAATTCTGCCAGCAACCAAGTCATTTGGCCACCCCAAGTTGGTGACCCAAAACTGCCAGCACCAAAATTGCCCAGAAAATCTGGGTTGTGTCCAATCTGGCAGCCATGGTTCAAATGGCCATAACTTGAGCTACAAAACTCCAATTGGGGTGATCCAAAAATGAGAATAAACTTAAGACAATAAGAAACATTTTCTATGAAGGAAGTTTTGCCAAATTCCAACAGTAAAATTACCAATGGAACAGTGCAATTAGGGACACCAAAACTGAAAATTTGACAATTCTGCCTAAAGGACTTAAGCTTTGAGAAAATGACCAAAACCAACAAATTTAATGACCAAAATGTAATATGTGGGTGAAGTTGGAGTTCCCATACCTATTAAGCCTTAGAAAGTCAACAATTTGACTTGAATAGTGTAGTAAATAGTAACCCGAAATACAAAAATTTCAAGAACATCAAGTTTAGCACATTAGAGCTAGGTAAAAGTGAAATTAAATTTATTTTTGGATTTATGCTAAGTTATGGTACTGAAACAGTGTGAAACTGTGTGTTTCAGTTGAAAAAGACTTGAAAGCTCTGAGAGACTGAGTCAAGGCCTGGAGGCGACTCACGTCAGGTCTGTGCACAATAATTCTTGTTTAAATATTTTATTCTCAAAAATTTAACTTCTGTGATTAATTATGTACTGTGTTGCCATTTTATAATCGCAAATATGACATTGGAAATTGATCAGATTTCTCATAAATTATTTAAATAAATTGTTTAGAATTGATTTTGTGTTCACACTTAGCCTGACAGTATCACATTATTCCTCCTCCATTTATGGGGTTAGGATCGTTTATTTTCCTCCCTCTCTGACTTGCCAGTTGAGGTTGAGATCGGATGAGTACTCATTAGCTAGCTAGCCACCTCCCTCATTGATTTCGATTAATAGGGTTGTAGATTGCTTTGTCTTGGTGTACAACACGGCATTGATCAGAAATTTTGTGTCATGGCTTAAGTTGTGTATGATTTTGGCAACACTGTGTTTATGAAATTATTTGACTAAATTGTGTTATTATGAGCTTTGATAATTTGAGAAATATTTAAATTGTGTTTCATCAATGAATGATTTATGTATTGCATTTCAAATTTTTATTGTGCACCACTGAGTATTTTTATACTCAGCGATAGCTTATTTTGCTGTCGCAGATAAGAGCAAGGAGAAAGCAGCAGAGTGAGCTGCTATCAAATTGAGGACTACACTGGTCTTTTGTACGGGTATTATTTTATACCCTTGTAGTTAATTTTGATGTAAATATAGTAATGATGTATGTATCAATGTAAAGTTGAGATGTTGTAAAATAAATTGTAATAATATTATTTTTGGATTTCCTTCTATAAATTAATATTTGTACTTGTGAATTTCATACTTTATGCCTTGTGAATGAAATTATTAAATATTTTATGATGATAAATTTTGATTGGATTGTGGAATTATTTTGAAGTGAATTGAATTGAGTTGATTTGAGGTTTATTGGAGGTTGGGAGTTATGAAAAATTTTTGAAAGTGTTTTTTTCAGGTATTTGAAGAACTATTTTCTCCAAATACAAACGGAACTCTGTCAAAATTTTTATAAAATTTGCGGCAAAATTAAAAAATAAAAAATTTTTTACTAGTATTTAAACTTTGAATAAGTGGTTTTTAATTCCTACCAAAATGCTCACCACTTCCAAAATGTAAGAAAATTGTTTTAAAATCTCTTGTAGGGTACTTAATGAGTTATCGGTAGGTGAAGTTCGGTAGTTCATTAAGTATTCTACGGGATCATGTTATGCCTTACAGAGGGGTAAGGTGTGACATTTTTCAAGTATAGACTTTGGGATAAATCAATTATTCTTTTCACTCTATCTCTATAGATGCGAATCCCAAGAATATAGGTTGCCTCCCCTAAGTCTTTTATGGAGAATGTATTTGACAACTATACCTTTATAGTCGTCAACATACCTGTGTCATTACCCATCAACAGTATGTCATCCACATATAAGACAAGGAAAGTGATAGCACTGTCACTAACCTTCTTATATAATTACACATGGCTCATCCTCATTTTTGGTAAAACCAAAGGATTTAATGGCTTCATCAAAACGGATGTTCCAACTCCTCGAAGCTTGTTTCAACCCATAAATGGATCGCTTTAGCTTGCATACCTTGGAACCATCTTGGGATTCAAAACCCCTAGGTTGTTCCATGAAAATGTTTTCTTCAATGTATCCATTGAGAAAAGCTGTTTTGACATCCATCTGCCAAATCTCATAATCATAGTATGCAGCTATTGCTAATAAAATCCTAATTGATTTAAGCATGGCAACAAGTGAGAAAGTCTCCTCATAGTCGATTCCTTGCCTTTGGCGAAACCCTTTCGCTACTAGCCTTGCCTTATAGGTCTCTACCTTTCCATCAGAACCAATTTTCTTCTTGAAAACTCATTTGTTCCCTATAGGTACAATACCTTCAGGTGGGTCAACAAGATCCCAAACTTGATTCTTATACATGGAATCAATCTCGGATTTCATAGCATCAATCCATTTTGAAGAGTCTATATCTGATATAGCTTCTTCATAAGTAAGTGGATCATCTCCATGATCTACTTCTTCATGAGTAGACAACTCTTGTTCTTCTTCATGAAGAAAACCATATCTCACTGGTGGGTGAGATACCCTGGTTGTTCTACGAGGAACAACTGTAGATGTTTCATCAATAGGTATAGGTTGACTAGATGGATCTATATCCATCTGATCTGTTGGTTGGTCAGAATTCTCCAATTCTAACTCTATTTGCCTTCCTTTGCCTCCTTCTTGAACAAACTGTTGTTCAAGAAATGTGGCATCTCTACTTATCACAACCTTTTGTGAAGTAGGCAAATAAAAATAATATCCAAAACTATCTTTTGGATATCCAACAAATCGACCTTTTACGATCCGGTCTCCAATTTATCGTTGTTCACCTTTTGATATAAGTGGACAACCCCAAATCTTAACATGCTTAAGACTTGGTTTTCTTCCATGCCATATCTCATAAGGTGTGGAAGAAACTGATTTTGATGGAATCCTATTCAGAATATACAAAGCTGATTCTAATGCAAATCCCCAAAAGAAGATTGGCATATCAGTATAGCTCATCATACTAATGCACCATATCCAATAGGTACGCTTTCTCCTTTTAGATACACCATTCAGTGTATGCTTCGAGGAGTCAGCTGAGAAACAATGCCATGCTCTCTCAAATATTCATCAAATTCAGTACTCAAATATTCACCTCCACGATCTGATCGAAGAGCTTTAATACTCTTTACTATTTGATTTTTCTACTTCAGATTTAAATTCTTTAAACTTTTCAAAGGATTCATGTTTGTATTTCATCAAATACAAATACCCAAATCTTGATTTATCATCAGTAAAGGTAATAAAATAATGAAAGCCCACTCTAGCCATTTCTTTAAATGGACCACATACATCACTATGTATTAGCTCTAAAATATTTTCAGCTCTTAGCCCTTGTCCAACAAAGGGTGATCTAGTTATTTTGCCCTGAAGGCAAGATTCACAAGTTGGAGTAGGCTCAGAGCCCAATGAGGATAGAATCCCCATTTTCTCCAGCTTTGCAATCCTATCTTCTGCAATATGACATAACCTTAAGTGCCAAATATATTTTGAACTTGAGTTGGTTTTCACCATGGCATTGCATTCTTTTAGATCACTTGCATTCAATTTGTGTTTGTCATTATTATCAGAAAATTAATTGCAGAAATAACCAGATTAATTAGTAAATGTATCATGTAATTAACCAAAAATGATTATGGTCTTTTAATCAAATTGGTCCTCCCACTAACTTAGCGAATCCTACACTTCCAAAGTAGAAAACAGAAATCCTAGTTGGATGGATTTTTAGTGGGTGATTGAATTCTTATAATTCTATTGATCATCCTCAAGTACATCCATTATTGGAATTACAATAAACTATAAGTGAGCAACTCCTTGCCCATCACATCTCATGTGAGGTTCAATCCTTTACCTAGCCCCTAATGCTCAAAATCTCAGGTACATCCATTATTGACTTATCTTGCATTAGTTAAGTTGATCCCATTGAGCCAGTAATTATGCAAATAATTTTAATGTCCTCAGGTACATCCAATATTGGCCACCAAACTATTTACATATTTACAACATCTCATGCTTAACAATTATTCTTAAGAAAATCTCTTAAATTAATTGCATCTTATGCAACTATTTAAAATTTCTTAAAATAATTGCCCCAATGGAGGGCCTATATTATAATTACTTTAATTATAGCATTTTCAACTTAATCATTTGTTTGGAAGATTTTATGGTCATTCTAATTACTATTAAGGTCTCACTTTGCACATTATCCATTTAGCATGCATATATTATATAATTGCATACATTCCCATACATCTCATGCATTTATGGATAAGCAATAAATATGGCATGATCATAGACTTTCTAAGGGATTCAATTCTGAGCCACCAAGAATTGAATCAGGGCATTCCTAGGTGCATTTCATTCATTCATTTTACAAGAGTTGCTGAAGGAGTACATAATCAACACTTGATCTTGAATTCCTCCCACTGGTCCCACCAATGCTCTTGACCTCCTTGAACTTCTTGCAATCCAATATTACATAGTATTCCTTGGCATACCAAGGCGAATTTACAAGAACTTAACTAAATGAAATTACAACCCAAAATTTATTACAAACTTAATAATACATGCCCAAAATAAATAAATTAATTTACAATCCCAAAGAAACATAAAAGAAATAAATCCAATCACATTGGTCTTTTATAGTCCATGATCATCCATCATGCATATCACTATTTAACAATTAAATAAAACATACATACTTAAATTAAATTGAATATCTCATATTCAACTTAAAAATCCAGATTTGAATATGATTCAAATAAATTTAAAAATTTAGATTTGAATCTCATTCAAACAAATTTAAAAATTTAGATTTGAATCACATTCAAACAACTTTAAAAATTCATATTTGAATCACATTCAAACATTTTTTAAATAATCAGATTTGAATCACATTCAAACATTTTTTAAAAAATCAAATCTGAATTTTATTCAATCAATTTTAAAAAATCAGATTTAAATATGATTCAAACAACTTTAAAAATTCATATTTGAATCACATTCAAACAACTTTTAAAATTCAGATTTGAATCACATTCAAACAATTTTTAAAATTCAGATTTGAATCATAATATAATTGTGTGATAAAAATTCTAATTAAATAATTTAATTAGACATAAAATGGATCTTAGATCATACAACAATTGCACATTCACCATCCATTTACCTTTGCACACCATTGTGGTGCATCAACCATGCGCACCATGGTGTTCATCATTTGTGCCGCCACCTTGGCTTTGCAACCAGCAATGAACTTTTGATCTCATGATCAAATACACAATTAAATCATATAAACATCAATCTAAATGACAAATATAGTGGCTCTGATACCAATTGAAGGAACGGAAGCGTGAAAAACACAAGTTTATACCATTGAATTCAAAAATTTTCACCTAGGGTCACATGCATCATGCAAGATTTATTTTTATCTATTTGATTTCAATGATAAACAACATATTAAAACTCTTTTAATATGCTTTTGGATCTGTATTTGCCATTTAAGATTTTAAAATTAATCAGATTAATTTTAGAAACCTAGATTAAATCAAGAACGATTACACTAGTTACTCTTGATGCACTGCAGCGTGTCTGCGCCTTTGAGATTCATCTTCAGGACACCAGATGTTGTCCCTCTAGCTTGTCCACACCAAGAACACCTATGGCAGCCCTTGAACAGCTTCTAAAGCTTTTTCTATTAATTAGAAATTCAAGTTCTGCCTTTTAAGAGATTAGAGATGTAAACAGGACACTAGAAACAATTTCTAGTGTTCTCAATTCAAGAGATTGATGGCTAATCTCTTTGAATTGATGAGAGATGAAGAAGAATAGATGAAGAGCCTCAAAATGGCGTGACAAAGGAGAGGAGTGGCTGCTGGTTGTTTTTCTTTTCATAACAACACTTAAATAGCTAGGTTAACACATTAAACCCTTGCCACATGTCACCCTTTGATTAGCTCTAGGTTTAAGTGACCCAATCACATTGTGCCAAGTGTTAAACCTATATTTAATCTTGATTTTAATCATCTTACATGATTAAAAAAAAAAACATTTGGCAAGCTTATGTGTAATCCCATGTGTCACCATCTCATGGTGCCACGTGTCACGCTGTGAAATGACCAAAATGCCCTTGTGTCTTAATTTTGAGTTCTTAACCCAAAATAATTATTTTTTTTTCTTCTTCTAATTTATATCAAATATAAATTAATTAATTAATCTCTATTAATTAATTTCTCATTAATTAAATTCATATTTAAATACTTTAAATATAAATTTAACTTATACTATGCATCCAATAATCTAGATTTGGTTTCAAGTCATGCTAGGGACTTTGCAATTTAATTGCAAACCAAGCCTATTTAATTAATCAATTAAACTCTTTAATTAATTAATTAAATCATATTTAAATAGGTGATAACTTGTGTATGTGTGTAACTTACTAGGCTCATCACTTATTAGCAATGAGACATGATATCAACTCTTAATATCATCAGAACTCTTTCTTACAATAAATGATTTCTCTAAATCATTTTATGAACCTCATAAACTATGGTTAACACCTAGCATAGCATGCCATGGCCACCCAATTAGTAATAAGGTTTACCTTAAATGAACCTATAATCATATGTTACCATGCACTAGAATCTCTCTGTTACAAAATCCCAACTCAAGCTGGAGTCATGGTTTATGTCAAACTCCATTTGCTATGAATATTATGTTCTCTTTTAATTCCAGTTCTTGATTAAAAGATTTTCTCATCTGAAACTCTTTTAAGAATAAATCTATCTGTCCTGGCCAGGAACTTGAAACATCAAGAACAATTAAATGAACATAGGATTTTATCTCTATTTACTTAGAGGAACAGATTCCATCTTGATCAACACCTACCTCCATATATAACTAGTAGGAGCCAACAGATGCCCATATACCCATACACAAAGACAAGTATGAAAGCAGATCAAACTCAAACTACCTATATACAAGATAACTGCTATCTCAGTCTAAAGATTATATGCCGATATGATTTATGATAAAACATTGACAAGAGTAAACTCCATGTGCTTATCATAAGTGTCATCGGTTCGCCTACTTATCATTTATAAGTGCCTATCATGTTTGTTATATGGCATGAGACTCACCATTCCATCTTATTTATATCTCATATAAATAACTTAGGAACAAACATGAATACAATCTTTCTGGATAAGTCATGTCCTTATTATGAAGTATCCTCGATTGTGAACCTATTTATGATACTTTGTACTAGAAATACTGTCACTCATATTCTTAACAACTTAAGAATAGAATTTCTAACAAAATATCAATGGACCTTTTCTATTACACATAAATATATTATGTAAACGGAAAAGTGGAAATGCCTTTTATTAATAAAATATGTACAAGATACATTCTAAATGATATGCTCTAGAGCATACTACTAACATAAGTAAATAGGGATAAAATTCTATGTTCATTTAATTGTTCTTGATGTTTCAAGTTTCTGGCCAGGATAGAAAGATTTAATCAGAAAAGAGTTTCTGATAAAAAAATCTAATTAATCAAGAACTGGAATTAAAAAAGAACATAATGTTCATAGCAAATACGGTTTGACATTAACCATGACTCCAGCTCCAATTGGGATTTTGTAACAGAGAGATTCTAGTGCATGGTAATATATGATTATAGGTTCATTTAAGATATTCCTTATTACTGATTGGGTGGCTATGGCATGCTATGCTAGGTGTCAACCATGGTCTATGAGATGCGTAAAATGATTTAGAGAAATCATTTATGGTAAGAAAGAGTTCGAATGATATTAAGAGTTAATATTATATCTCATTGCCAATTAGTGATGAGCCTAGTGAGGCACACACATACACAAGTTAATTACCAAGAAAAATATGATTTAATTGATTAATTAAAGAGTTTAATTGATTAATTAAATAGGTTTGGTTTGCAATAAGATTGCAAAGTCCCTAGCATGGCTTGAAACCAAATCTAGGTTATTGGTTTTATAGTATAAGTTAAATTTATATTTTAAGTGTTTAAATATGAATTTAATTGTGAGAAATTAATTAATGGAGATTAATTAATTAATTTATATTTGATATAAATTGATTAGAAGAGGAGAAATAATGATTTTAGGTTGAGAACTCAAAATTAAAACATAAGGGTAATTTGGTCATTTCACATGGTGACATGTGGCATCATGAGATGGTGACACATGGCATCATATAAGCTTGCCATTTGTCTTCCTATCATGTAAGATGATCAAAGTCAAGATTAAGTCTAGCTTTGACACTTGGCTTAATGTGATTGAGTCAATTAAAAATAAGATGCAATGAGGTGGTGACATGTGGCATAGGGTTTAAGTGACTTAATGACCTAATTATATAAAAGGGAAAAGAAAAGATGAAACATAACACTCTTATTTTCTCTCAAGGTGGCGGCACACTTTGCTCTCCCTCTCCTCTTCACCTTTTCTCATCAATTCAAAGAGAATCACTCCATTCCCTTTGAATTAAAATTGCTAGAAATTGTTTCTAGTGTCCTATACATACATACTACCTCTCTAAAGGCAAAAACCCAATTTATAATTGGTCAAAGGCTTGAAAAGCAAATTAGGAGCTTTCCATTGGTGATCTTGGTGTAGGCAAGCTAGAGGGACAACACTTAGAGTCCTAGGTGCTTCCTAAAGGTGCCAATTACATCCATAGTGCATCAAAGACGTTAGTGCTCAAACTCCTCTTTTAAACTAGGGTTTAAATGAATTAATTTGTTAATTCACGATCTTGAATGGCAAACATAGATTGTAATACATATTAAAAGTGTTTTAATATGCAATTGAGCATTGAAATTAATTAGGCACATAGGAGATGTGGCATGATACATGAAACCCTAGAAGAAAATTTTGAAATTCAATACTCCAATGAACTAATCAACATGCTTCCGCTCATTCAATTGATATCAGAGCCACTATATTTGCCATTAAGATTGTTTATAAGGTTTAATTAAGTGATTGAATTGATCTAAAGCTGTTTGGATTCACCAAGAGGTGGCGGCATGGTTGTGTACCTCATGGTGCGCATGGTTGTTGGTCTTCCCTCTTGGTGCGCATGGTTGTTGGGCTTCAATATATAATTGTTGTATGTATTTAGGCCCATGCTTAATTAAAATGTTTAATTAAGAATTTTAATCACACAATTAAATTTTAAAAAATTGTTTTTCAAGGTATTAAATTTGGAAAGAGTTTCTAAATTTAAATTTGTTTGAATGAGATTCAAATCTAAATTTTTAAATTTGTTTGAATGAGATTCAAATCTAAATTTTTAAATTTGTTTGAATGAGATTCAAATCTAAATTTTTTAGTTGAATATGAGTTATTCAATTTAATTTTAGTATGTATGTTTTATTTAATTGTTAAATGGTAATATGCATGATGGATGATTATGGACAATAAAAGACCAATGTGATTGGATTTATTTCTTTTATTTTTCTTTGGGATGTAAAATAATTAATTTTATTTTAGTGGCATGTATTATAAGTGTTGTAATAATTTGGGTTGTAATTTCATTTATTTGAGGACTTTAAAGTCCATATTTTTGTAAATTCGCCTTGGTATGCCGAGGATTATAATTTAATTGGATTGTAAGAAGATCAAGCAGGTCAAGAGCATTGGTGGGACCAGTGGGAGGAATTCAATATCAAGTGTTGATTATGTACTCCTTCAGCAACTCTTGTAAAATGAATGAATGAAATGTACCTAGAAATGCCCTGATTCAATTCTTAGTGGCTCAAAATTGAATCTCTTAGAAAGTCCATGATCACACCATATTATTTGTTTATCCATGTATGCATGAGATGTATGGGAATGTATGCAAGTATATGACATATGCATGCTAATTGTATAATGTGCAAAGTGAGACCATAATAGTAATTAAGCCGACAACTAAATCTTCCAAACAAATGATTATGTTGGAAATTGTATAATTAAAGTAATTATATCATGGGCCCTCCATTGAGTCAATTATTTTAAGAAATTTTAAATACTTGCATGTGATGCATTTATTTAAGAGATTTTCTTAAGAATAATTATTAAGCATGAGATGTTGTAAATATGTAAATAGTTGATGGTCAATAATGGATGTGCCTGAGGACATTAAAATTATTTGCATGTTTACTGGCTCAATGGGTTCAACTTAACTAATTCAAGATAAATCAATAATAGATGTGTCTGAGATTTTGAGCATTAGGGGCTAGATAAATGATTGAACCTCGCATGAGATGTGATGGGCAAGGAGTTGCTCACTTATAGTTTATTATAATTCCAATAATGGATGTGCCTGAGGATGATCAATAAGACTATAAGAATTCAATCACCCACTAGAAATCCATCCAACTAGGATTTTCGTTTCCTACTTTGGAAGTGTAGGATTCGCCAAGTTAGTGGGAGGACCAATTTGATTAAAAGACCATAATCATTTTGGTTAATTACTTGATACATTTACTAATTAATCTAGTTATTTTCTGCAGTTAAATTTCTGATAATAATGAGCACATAACAACCACCACCATCCAATATCCTTGCGAGCATACTTGATCACAATAGGTTGACGGGACCTAATCTTTCTGATTGGCTAAGAAATTTAAAACTTGTCCTGAACCTAGAACGTATTGGATATGTTCTAGACTCAAAGGTTCCTGGTGCCTTACCTCCAGAGGCCACTCAAGAGGAACATAACACTTTGGACAAGTGGAAGGAGCATGATATGAAAGCCAAATGTTACATAATGTTACATGCTTGCTTCTATGAGTAATGAGTTATAGAAGCACCATGAAAATGTGCAAAATGCAAGTGAGATCCTCCTTCACCTGTAAGAGTTGTATGGTGAGCATAGCAGGAATGCTAGGTATGAGATATCTAGACAGCTATTCCGCATGAGGATGTCTGAGGGACAAAATGTAGGAGATCATAGATGATTCGGCTTATTGAGCAGCTGGAACATTTTGACTTTCACATGGATTTCCAACTGCAAACAGATTTGATCCTTCAGTCCCTACCTGAGTCATTTGAGAATTTTGTGACAAATTTCCATATGACAAAGTAAGAGTGTACTTTGGCTAGGCTACTTAACATACTGGTTATTGCCCCAAAGAATATTGATGTGTCCCAACCGCAAGTGCACAGGTCGTTCAAATAGTATAGAAAAAGATATCGTTTCCACGGAGAGTTGTATTTTCAATTGAATTTTTGATGTAAAATAAAATATGTAAAAATAGTATTTTAATCAAATTAATAAAAGAAATTTAGGAATTTGAAGCATAAGGTATGAAAATGCAAAACTAAATTCAAACAATAACTAATTTAATAATTTGCAAAATAAAGAAATTGATAATATTAATAATGAAAGTTAATAAAACGAGATTAAACTAAACACTCAAAAGTAAAAATTCCAAGCAATAATTGATAAAAGACGATTCCGAAGTTAAGGGTTCATATTTGAGTCATTTTGGGATTTTTCCTAGCTAGCCCAATCCATGAAATTTATGGGTTTAAAGGAGATTAATTCTAAAATCCTTTGAAAGCTCTTTTGAGTGAGACAAAGAGTGCCTTAATTAACTTAATCCTACTTTCGTAGAGTTAAAATTAACCAAGACCCATTAGGTTCTTTAATCAATCTATTAAAACCCTCTTAACCCTTAGTCTATTTCTAGATCTAAGTTAATTAAGTCCAATTTCTTGATTAACTA
>NW_026614922.1:0-85916 GCF_030052815.1 Hevea brasiliensis | reverse complement strand
TTTTTTCCCTTTGTCACCCTTGTTAGTCTATCTTTATAGACTTTGAGTGTGGAAGGTGACTTAGTCTTGGGGAAGACTAAGGCCGCGCAGTTTGAAGTAAGTTTGAGGTGAGCGGACTTCTTACTCCGTGACGGTGGTATCGAGCGAGTTCATATCGAGCTTGGTTGCTCTTGAAGGTGACAATGGCGGATCAGAGTGAGATCACCCTTGGTGTGGGTGTTGCTCCTACGGTTGTGGAGCATGAAGGCGGCAGGAGAAAAGGCCGAGGTAAGTCAAGGGATCCTAGCCAAGCAAGGGAGGACTTGGGAGACTTGGAGAAACGTCTCGCCAAGGTCGAATTGCACCTCGTGGATGGAGAGGAAAGGTCCGAGGAGATGGACACCCGCTTGATGGAGCTCGATGAGAGGATGGAAGAGCTTCGAGGGGACATGCAGGGTGCCTTGAACGCTGCATTCGACAAGCTGGCTAGTGAAGGTGAGTCCCTACGCCTTTCTCAAATGGGGGAAATTGCTGCCTTAAGGGATGAGAATAGGTCCCTAAAGGAACAGTTGGAATTGGCCATGGGGAAGTTGAAGGAAGTAGAGCAGCAAGTGTCTCTTGTTGCTATGGCTGTGGCACGTGGTGGAGTTGCCACTACTTCCGGGGCTAGCCTTGTCATCCCTTCGCGTGTGGAGGTTCCGAAGCCAAGTGTGTATGGTGGCGCTAGGAATGCGAAGGAGATTGACAACTTCTTGTGGAGCTTGGAGCAGTATTTTAGGGCGATTGGCATAACGGATGATGCCAGGAAGGTGGACCATGCGCCCTTGTATTTGGTGGATACTGCGATGGTTTGGTGGAGACGGAGGCACGGCGACATGGAGAAAGGGCTTTGCACCATTGCCTCATGGGATGAGTTCAGAGGAGCTCGAGGCAATTTTACGGAGAATGCAGCGCCTGAAGCAAGAGGCAGTTGGCGTCTATCACATAGGGAGTATTCGGGAGTATGTGAAGGAATTTATGGAGACTTTGTTGGAGATCCGGACTACCCGATCGGAAGCTCTCTTTGCCTTCTGATGGCTGCGGACTTGGGCCGAATGGAGATTGAGGCGTGGAGCACGAGATCTAGCTACCGCCATCTCCATTCTTTGAATCCCTCGTGGAGTTCGGAGGAGTGAAAGGAGGCGAACCAGTCCACGAAGGGCGGGAGGCGAGGAGGTGGGCCAAGGCAGGATGGAAGCTCCAAATCCCACCGGTAGAAGGAGGTGCATCCTAGGAGTCGGAGGAAGGCCGAGGTATGCAACGCCCTCCTCTTTCGTGCTTTCTTTGTGATGGACCCCAGAGCTCGAGAGTGTCAAAGAAGAGCAAGCTCTCGGCATTGGTCGAGAAAGGGAGGAGAGACCTTTCCAACCGGGAGGCGACCATGGGATCCTTGCGGTGAGTGCCACTGAAGGTCGGAGAAAGGGGAGTGAATGTGGAGAAGAGGCGACCTTTTGTCGGATCGAGGTGGGAGGACAAAAGGCTGCGGGCATTGTTGGACAGGGCATCCCACAACTTCAGACGGTGGAGGAAGCTAAGAGGTTGGGCATCCGTATGAGAAGGAGATGGGATGGTTGAAGCGATCAACTCCACACCCAACTTTGATACGGTGTGGCAGAGACACTAAAGTGCGCATTGGAGGCGGCATGGTACCTTAGACTTCTTTGTTGTCTCTATGGATGATTCTCCATGCATACTTGGGGTCGAGTTCGTGGACCGAGCTAAAGCGATCCCGATGTTATTCGCCAATAGCATGTGTATCACGGGGGGAGGTGGTACATGTGTGGTGCCGTTGTTGCGAGGGAAGGCGTCCAACACCCTTGCAACCATGCAGCTTGAGATGCAAGATCCTTCAGCTGCTCAGGGAGAGAAGCAGCATGGGAAAGGAGGTGGTACTCCGAAGAAGGATCGGAAGGAGTGTAAGAGGGGACACACTCCGAAGTTGCAGAAGGGCATCCACCAAGGAGAAGGTGGGTGTGCAAGGGAGATCACGATGCAGAAGTCCAAGGAGGAGTCTTGCCAGGCGGGAGGGTCAGGCGTCATCGCTCGAGGAAGAAGCGGCGGAAGTGCAAAGCCGGGAAGAGGCGGTGCACTTAGCCACGGGGGCGAGGGAGTGCTGCGGGAGCACGCAGAGAAGCCGAAGCAACAACTGCGGTGCATCTTGGGAGGCATGGGAGGAGGTCCAAGCAGCGAGGCGTCGTGCGGATTGAGTGGGAGAATGTCACCCCACAAATTTGGTCTCCGGAGAAGTCCAATTTTTTCGCGAGGTTGCCTCTGAGAGGAGGTTCGGTGGGTGTAAATCCTTGTGGGGTGAAGGAAAGTGCATTCTTGGGAGGCAATGTTTGCGAGTCGATTTTGGGGCAAGCAGGCCAGCAGACAGCGGGAGAGTTCTTAGAGGTGCGAGGCCAAAATGAGGTTAAGTGCGCCTCTGCACGCCAAAATGAGGTTGAGAAATTTGGAGGCGTCTTTGGCGCTTGCTTTGGGCAAGCCGGGCGATGGGAGGCCCAAAGCGAGGTTCACGGGCCGTCGGCGCTGCAGGCCCGTCGGGCGTGCGGGCAGCGTGGGAGCAGCGCGGGCAGACAAAGCGAAACGAGGTTCATCAGCGGGAAGCGGGCGCGAGAAAGCGGCGCGCGGGACGCGTCTGAAGCGAGTTCAAACGTGCGCGGAAAGGCCCAGCGCGGAGGCGGCAGCAGGCGAGTTCAAAGCGGCGAGAGCGCCAGGCGCGGGCAAGCGAGTTCAGCCGCCGAAGTTTCAGGAAGCGCTGGAGGCCTTGAGCGCGCGAGCAACGAGGTTGGAGCGTGAGCGGGCCCAGCTGGGCCTTGGCTGCCAGCCCAAGCGAGTTCACCGTGGCGGCCCGCCAAAGCGAGGTTCCGCGGAATTTTGCCAACCCGCCAATTTTGAATTTTGGCCAAAGGAGTTCCAACTCGGCATGAAGGCTATAAATAGGGGTTTTGGCCTTCATTTGGGCAACAAGAGTCTCCACATGCTCTCAAGCCATACCAAAGCTTCCAAGTGTATTTTTGTGTATTTAGCCCACTTTATTGCTCTCTTGTGAGCCTTAGGCTTGTAAAGTTATTTTCTTTGAGTAGTAAAGTTACTTTCCCTTTGCCAAGTTTGTTCCTTGTGTCTCACTCACTCTCTCACCATTTTTCCTTTGCTCCCGTTTTACCCGTGGCTTTCTTCGTGATGTTGCCCACTCCCCTGCGGAGCTGGGGGCGCGGCGATGCCCCTCCCTTTTGCAAGCGAGCCGGTGTGGCGTGCGTGCCCCTCGGTTGCACCCGCCGATTGGCGTGCCCGATGCCTCCCGATTGCTCCAAGCGGGCCGTGGCGATGCCAGTGCCTCCCGATTGCCCCAGCGGGCCGTGGCGATGCCAGTGCCTCCCGATTGCCCCGGCGGGCGTGGCGATGCCAGTGCCTCCCGATTGCTCCCGATTGGCGTGGCGATGCCAGTGCCTCCCGATTGCCCAAGCGGGCCGTGGCGATGCCAGTTCCTCGATTGCTCCCCGGCGGGCCGTGGCGATGCCAGATGCCTCCCGATTGCCCCAGCGGGCCGTGGCGATGCCAGTTCCTCGATTGCTCCCCAGGCGGGCCGTGGCGATGCCGGTGCCTCCCGATTGCCCCAAGCGG
The DNA here is from genome assembly GCF_030052815.1 of Hevea brasiliensis. NCBI lineage: Eukaryota > Viridiplantae > Streptophyta > Magnoliopsida > Malpighiales > Euphorbiaceae > Hevea > Hevea brasiliensis. The sequence continues at coordinate 82,274 of NW_026614922.1, read as the reverse complement.
GCCGTGGCGATGCCAGTGCCTCGATTGCCCCAGCGGGCCGTGCGCTGCCGCGCCTCCCGGTGCTCTTGCGAGGCGTTGTTATTCACCATCTCATGCAAAATGAGGCTATAATTGTACGGGATGCGATTTTATTCCTTAGCTAATAGGCAAAAAGAGGTTACTTTGGCCCCTTTGCTATGGCCGATACACTAACATTTTTATTTTAGCGGGCTCGTCCCTAACATGCTTTTTGCTTATAATTTATGTTATTCTCTTCGTATACGTGATTGAAATATTACCCAAGATATTCCAGTCATTGGTGCCTTGCATCTACGCTTACCTTCATCATGTGGGGATGCTATCTATGGAGCGATTCTTGCGTTCTCACTATGACCCTAAGGTTTTGTGCTTCATGTTTTATGGAACAATTCCCTCATTGAGTATAAAGAGCACAAAATCTAATATTGTGCACATGACAACTCTTATATGATTTTTTCTCTACTTACCTTACATGCATATATGGCCAAATGTTATGCCCCTAAGCCAATTCTCCGTGCAAACTTTAAGAAAACCACCCAATGACAACTCAAATGGGTTTATAATATTTTCTGATGTTCCACAAAAATTTTGTTATTTTATGATTATTTTTTTATTTTTTATGAATTTATTTTTTTTTGGTTTTAAAAAAATAAAATAATATATCTACGGTGAATAAAAAAATTTCACAATTTTTGTGAGATTTTTTTACATTTTTCTAAACAACTCTGAAAAAAATCAGGTCAATATTCCAAAAATTGAATTTTTAGGGGGTGTGATGGCTCAGACATAGTCATGTTTCCTCTGCGGACTTCATTGTGTTCCTAATGCTCTTTAGGGGGTGTGGGTAGTCACCCCACACAGGCCAACAAGGCGGGCACAGGATGCCTCCAGGCCATATGTGGGCATCGGTTTAGCATGGAAATTAGCTTGTTAGCCCCCTCTCCACCTCTACCCGTCGGTTGGAAGTCGGAAAAAATCGGAAAAAATCCGTGCGTGGTGGGCGACGCCATGGCTCGGGCGTTCGCGACAATTGTGGGAAATGAATCGGTGGTTGAATCCTATATAAAAGTGTGTCGAATGGATGCTAGTGCATGGTGCGAGCATGGCATTTGCGTCTTTGTGCTTGTCTTGAAGCGTGCGGCGGACATGCGTTACCTTGGGCATGGGAGCCGGTTGGCCAGCGTTTGCAAACTAACTCCTTGGGCTGGACTCGAATCACGGCGATGAACCCGGTGCTATTGGGGCGATCTCCATGCTTGCGTGTGTCAATTGGATCTTTGGTGCAAGGTGTGGGCGTGGCATTTACGTGCTATTCTGTCTTTGGCGTCTTGTGGATAGCGATACTGCTGGGCATGGTGTGAGTTCTCGGTGGCATAGGCTTTTGAGGACTTTGGAGTGCAGTGGTAGGCCGAGCTTTATTGAGTCGATCTCCTTGCTCTCGAGGGTGTTAAGTGAAAGTCGGTACAAGGTGTGGGCATGGTGCTTACGTCTTTGTGCTTGTGTCGAGTGCGAGCGGACATGCAACGCCATCGGGCATGGGGTGAGCTCTGATGGGAAGGCTTGCGGGGAGTTGGGATGCTACATTACTCGGGGTCGTGGATGGGCGTCGAGTACATTGCGATCGTGCATTGCTCGGGTTGTGGGAATGGTGGCGGTGCTTCCGCAAGTGTTGAGGCATTACAAGTGTTGGGAGAGGCGTGGCGTTACGATGCGTGCTTGATCCTATCTTGCGGCGATGTCGAGGCATGAGTTGTGGCATTGAGTGGTAGCGCTTTCCTTCGATTGCGGTGGTGTGCATTGTTGCTTGCGTCGATGTGTCCCTTTGTGATCGTTGCCTTTGCTTAGGTTGAGGGCGAGCACGGTGCCTTTACTTTGCTGAAGTTGTGCGAATGTTGAGGTGAGGCGTGGCGTTTCATGCCACATGTGCTCGAGCGATGCATGAGCTCAGCGAGGCATGTGTTGAGAACATTATGCGGCGAGTTTCTTGGTGCGGTGATTACTGCATTACAAAGCCCCATTCTTTCCCTTCCGGTGCTTGCATTTGCTACTAAGGTTGCGGGGATGAGCACAGTGCGGATGTTTTGTTGAGCGGCGAGTGCTTGGTGAGAGTGCGGCGTTCGTGCTGTGCTCAATCCGATGTGCGGCTTCTTGAGGCAAGGCGAGAGCCTGTATGGGAATCCTCGTGGCGAGGTCAGCGCTACGTCGAGAATCGAGCGGGTCCCGTGTTGCTTGTATTTCCTTTGTTAACCGTCCCTCCTCGGATTTGTTTAGCGCCAAGCGGTGTGAGTAGCGGTTCCATTCGGCGTTTTGACTTCCCATCGTGCTTACGCTGCGTCGGGGGCAATTCGTTGGGTGGGATCAACGCTCAACGTGCGTGGCGGCGCATGGCGGTTGTTTGGTCGTTTGGGTTGGCGGCTCTTTGCTCGAGCATTGAGCTGGCTCGATCCCCTTGATTGTTGCGAGGCGGAATGTGCCTCGGTGACATGGTCGGTTCTGTGTTGCATACCCACAGCGGAATTGAAAGCTATGCTGTCCGTTTTCGCTGCGCCTTGTTTAGGAGTGCGAGGTGAACCCGTAGCGGCATCCGTGCTCCAAGCATGCCTCAGCGCTGCCGTGGCCACGGAATGTCGTGCTCTCGGATGCGGAATGTGATGCGGGCGGAGGGTGGCAACTCCTCCATCAGCCCAAGCGTCCAATCGGTATGAGCGACCGGCGTGCGCTGTCTCGAGGCCTCGGCTCGCGGGAGCTTCGTGCGAGCGGCAGCCGTCGCGAAGGAATGCTACGGTTGATCTGCGGTAGTCATATGCTTGTCTCAAAGATTAAGCCATGCATGTGTAAGTATGAACTAATTGATTTGTGAAGCTGCGAATGGCTCATTAAATCGATTATAGTTTGTTTGATGGTATACGCTACTCGGATAGCAGTAGTAATTCTAGAGCTATCGTGCAACAAACCCGACTTACGGAAGGGATGCATTTATTAGATAAAAGGTCGGCGGGCTCTGCGTTGCTCACGATGATTCATGATAACTCGGCGGATCGCTACGGCCATCGTGCGGCGGCGCATCATTCAAATTTACGCCCTATCAACTTTCGATGGTAGGATGAGGCCTACCATGGTGGTGGCGGGTGACGGAGAATTAGGGTTCGATTAGGAGAGGAGCACGAGAAGCGGCTACCACATCCAAGGAAAGCGGCGGTAGCGCAAATTACCCAATCGACACGGGAGGTAGTGACAATAAATAACAATACCGGGCTCTTGAGTGCAGTAATTGGAATAGTACAATCTAAATCCCTTAACGAGGATCCATTGGAGGGCAAATGCGGTGCGGCGGCGCGGTAATTCCAGCTCAATAGCGTATATTTAAGTTGTTGCGGTTAAAAAGCTCGTAGTTGGACCTTGGGTTGGGTCGGCCGGTCCGCCTCGCGGTGTGCACTGTCGGCTCGTCCCTTACTGCGGCGATGCGCTCTGGCCTTGGCGGAGTCGTGCCTCGTATGTTACTTTGAAGAAATTAGATTTCTCAAAGCAAGCCTACTATCTGGATAAATTAGAATTGGATATAATAATAGGATTTAGGTCCTATTGTGTTGGCCTTGGGATCGGAGTAATGATTAACGAGGGACGATCGGGGCATTCGTATTTCATAGTCGGTGAAATTCTTGGATTTATGAAGGCGAACAAGCTGCGAAAGCATTTGCCAAGGATGTTTTCATTAATCAAGAGCGAAAGTTGGGGGCTCGAAGGCGATCGGATACCGTCCTAGTCTCAACCATAAGCGATGCCGACCGAGGATCGGCGGATGTTGCTTTTAGGACTCATGGCACCTTATGAGAAATCAAAGTCTTTGGGTTAGGGAGTATGGTCATGGCTGAAACTTAAAGGAATTGTGGAAGGGCACCACGGAGTGGAGCTGCGGCTTAATTTGACTCAACACGGAAACTTACGAGTCGGACATAGTAAGGATTGTGGTGAGAGCTCTTTCTTGATTCTATGGGTGGTGGTGCATGGCGTTCTTAGTTGGTGGAAGCGATTTATGCAGTTAATTAGTTATGAGCGAGACCTCGGCCTGCTAACTAGCTATGCGGAGGTGACCCTCGCGGCGGCTTCTTAGAGGACTATGGCCTTTTAGGCCAAGGAAGTTTGAGGCAATAGCAGTGCAGTGATGCCCTTAGATGTTACGGGCGCCGCAGCGCTTCTGCGATGTATTCAGCGAGTCTATAGCCTTGGCGAAGCGGGCGGGTAATCTTTGAAATTTCATCGTGATGGGGATAGATCATTGCAATTGTTGGTCTTCAGCGAGGAATTCCTAGTAAGCGCGAGTCATCGGCTCGCGTTGACTACGTCCACGCCCTTTGTACACACCGCGTCGCTCCTACCGATTGAATGGTCGGTGAAGTGTTGGATCGCGGCGTGGGCGGTTCGCGCCGGCGGCGTCGCGAAGTCGCGAACCTTATCATTTAGAGGAAGGAGAAGTCGTAACAAGGTTTCGTAGGTGAACTGCGGAAGGATCATTGTCGAAACTGCTCCGCGAGCGACCCATGACAGCGTCCACAAGCAGCGGGGACGCGGGGCCTTCGGTCCCCGTCGCCCGAAAGGTCGAGGAAGCGGTGGGCCTCGCCCGCTCTCGCGGCCCTAACAATAACCCGGCGAAGCGCCAAGGAACATGAAGCGAAAAAGCGCTCCGTTCGGAACGCGTCGTCCTCTTCGAGAACCATAGCGACTCGGCAGCGGATATCTCGGCTCGCGCCGATGAAGAACGCGGCAAAATCGCGATGCTTGGTGTGAATTGCAGAATCCGCGAACCATCGAGTCTTTGAGCGCAAGTTGCGCGAAGCCATCCGTGAGAACGCGTCTGCACTGGGTGTCACGCATGGCCGTCGCCCCAACCCCTCGCCCGTGCGGTGCGAAGCGGATCTGGCCTCCGTGCGCTCCTCGCTCGCGGTTGGCCCAAAGCGAGTCCTCGGCGATGATCGCCACGCTATCGGTGGTTGAAAGACCCTCGGTGACCAGCGCGTGTCGCCACCGGGACCGAGACCCTGCGCGTCCCTGAGGAGCGCCTCGACCGCGACCCAGTCGGCGGGAACACCCGTGAGTTTAAGCATATCAATAAAGCGGAGGAAAAACTTACGATTCCCCTAGTAGCGGGCGAGCAGGAAGAGCCCGGCTTGAGAATCGGGCGCCCTCGGCGTCGGGTGTAATCTGGAGAAGCGTCCTCGTGGACGGGCCCAAGTCCCTGGAAGAAGCGCCGGAAGAGGTGAAAGTGAGCCGTCGTGCCGGACCTGTCGCACCACGGTATTGTCTGCGAGTCGGGTTGTTTGGGAATGCAGCCCCAATCGGGCGGTAAATTCCGTCAAGGCTAAATCGTGCGAGAGGCGAATGGCGAACAAGTACGCGAGGAAAGATGAAAAGGACTTTGAAAAGAGAGTCAAGAGTGCTTGAAATTGTCGGGAGGAAGCGGATGGGCGGCGATGCGCCCGGTCGGATGTGGAGCAGCGACAAGCGGTCCGCCGATCGGCTTCGAAGCGGACCGGCCAGCGGATCGCGTGGCGGGCACTAAAGCGCCCAGGAGCCGTCGCGGCGATCGTGGACATCAGCGCGCCGTCACGGCGTGCCCGGCACCAGCGCTCTGGCGTCGGCGGCGGGCTCCCCATTCGGCCGTCTTGAAACACGGACCAAGAGTCGACATGTATGCGAGTCAGCGGCGAAGTAAACCGTAAGCGCAAGGAAGGTGGCGGGATCCCAGAGGTTGCACCGCCGGCCGACCTCGATCTTACGAGAAGGGTTGGTGAGAGCATGCTGTCGGGACCGAAAGATGGTGAACTATGCTGGCGGGCGAAGCGAGAGAAACTACGGTGGAGGCCGCGGCGATCTTGGCGTGCAAATCGTTCGTCGACTTGGGTATAGGGCGAAAGACTAATCGAGCCGTCTAGTAGCTGGTTCCCTCAGAAGTTTCCCTCGGGATAGTGGAGCTCGGGGCGAGTTCTATCGGGTAAAGCCAATGATTAGAGGCATCGGGCAGCGCCCTCGACCTATTCTCAAACTTTAAATAGGTAGGGCCAGCGGCTGCTTATTTGGCGGCGCCACGGAATCGAGAGCTCCAAGTGGGCCATTTTTGGTAGCGAGCGGCGTGCGGGATGAGCCGGAAGCGGGTTCACGGTGCCCAAGCTGGCGCTAACGAGAACCCACAAAGGGTGTTGGTCGATTAAGGCAATGGGGCGGTGGTCATGGAAGTCGAAATCCGCTAAGGAGTGTGTAACAACTCACTGCCGAATCAACTAGCCCGAAAATGGATGGCGCTTAAGCGCGCGACCTATACCGGCCGTCGGGGCAAGAGCGAGCCAGATGAGTAGGAGAAGCGCGGCATTTGCAAAACCGAGCGCGAGCGGAAGCGGCCGTCGGTGCAGATCTTAGTGGTAGTAGCAAATATTCAAATGAGAACTTTGAAGGCGAAGAGGAAAGGTTCCATGTGAGCGGCACTTGCACATGGGTTAGTCGATCCTAAGAGGCGGGGAAGCGCGTCCGACAGCGTCGTAGCGCGAGCCGAAAGGAATCGGGTTAAAATTCCCGAGCAGGGCCTTGTGGCGGCGTTAGAAGTCGGAGGCGTCGGCGGGGGCCTCGGGAAGAGTTATCTTTTACGTTTAACAGCCGCCCACCACAGAAGCGACTTCGATCGGAGGTAGGGTCAGCGGCGGAAGAGCACCGCCGCGTCGCGCGGTGTCGGTGCGCCCCGGCCGTGAAAATCCGGAGGGCCGAGTGCCTCCGCGCCGGTCGTACTCATAACGCGCATCAGGTCTCCAAGGTGAGCGACCTGCGGCCAATGGAACAATGTAGGCAAGGAAGTCGGCAAAGCGGATCGTAACCTCGGGAAAAGGATTGGCTCACGAGAGTGGGCGGGGTCGATCCCCAACCGTCGGTTGTCGTGACTGCTCGGCTGCTCCGCGGCGAGGCGGGTCGCCAGCGTGCCGGCGAGGACGGTGAGCGGCCTCGGGGGCCTTCCGAGGCGTCGAGCGATCGACTTCGAAGGCCAGAAATGCGGACAAGGGAATCCATTGTTTAATTAAAACAAAGCATTGCGATGGTCCTGCGGATGCTCACGCAATGTGATTTACGCGATGCTCACGAATGTCAAAGTGAAGAAATTCAACCAAGCGCGGGTAAGCGGCGGGAGTAACTATGACTCTCTTAAGGTAGCCAAATGCCTCGTCATCTAATTAGTGGCGCATGAATGGATTAACGAGATTCCCACTGTCCTGTCTACTATCCAGTGAAACCACGGCCAAGGAGCGGGCTTGGCGGAATCGTGAGGAAGAAGACCTGTTGAGCTTGACTCTAGTCGACTTTGTGAAATGACTTGAGAGGTGTAGGATAAGTGGGGCGGAAGCGGCGGCGGTGAAATACCACTACTTTTAACGTTATTTTACTTATTAGTGAATCGGAGGCGGGGCCTCGCCCCTCTTTTTGGACCCAAGGCCGCCACGCGGCGATCGGCGAAGACATTGTCGGTGGGGAGTTTGGTGGCGGCACATCTGTTAAAAGATAACGCGGTGTCTAAGATGAGCTCAGCGAGCAGAAATCTCGTGTGGAACAAAGGGTAAAAGCTCGTTTGATTACGATTTCCGATGCAGTCTGACGAGTGAAAGCGTGGCCTATCGATCCTTTAGACCTTGAATTTGAAGCTAGAGGTGTCGGAAAAGTTACCACGGGGATAAGCGGCTTGTGGCAGCCAAGCGTTCATAGCGGCGTTGCTTTTGATCCTTCGATGTCGGCTCTTCCTATCATTGTGAAGCGAAATTCACCAAGTGTTGGATTGTTCACCCACCAATAGGGAGCGTGGTGGGTTTAGGCCGTCGTGAGGCAGGTTAGTTTTACCCTGCGATGGCGGCGTCGCGTGGTAATTCAACCTGATGCGAGAGGCGTTGATTCGCACAATTGGTCATCGCGCTTGGTTGAAAAGCGATGTGGCGCGAAGCTACCGTCTTGTTGGATTATGGTGAAACGCCTCTAAGTCGAATCAGGGCGAGCGGCGCCCGTGTCGGCGCCGCTTGCCGACCAGCGATAGGGGCCCTCCGGCCCCGAGCGCGTGCCGTTGGCCAAGCCCCGCGGCGGGCCGAGCGGGCGCTGAAGTACTATTCCCACGGGCGTCGGGCGAGAATCGCTGCGGGCGGCTTAAATCTGTGACGGGGTATTGTAAGTGGCGAGTGGCCTTGCTGCCACGATCCGCGAGATTCAGCCCTTTGTCGCTCAGGTCGTCCCTCCCCCTCGCCTCATCTCCTCTACGCCCCACGAGGTTAGCGCCCCCTTACCCTCCGTCCCTTAGCGTGCGAGGATGCCCCCATCACTTCGGTGCGGCAAGTCTTGAAACATTAAAGGTCAAGCGCCCGCACCATCCCTTTCCCAAGTCCAAAAGCAGGCGTGGCGATGCCCGATGCCTCGGTTGATCCCCTCGATTGGCGATGGCGGTGCAGTGCCTCCCGATTGCCCCGGCGAGCCGTGGCGATGCCGGTGCCTCGATTGCTCCCGATTGGCGTGGCGATGCCAGTGCCTCCCGATTGCCAAGCGGGCCGTGGCGATGCCAGTGCCTCCCACTTGCTCCCCTCGATTGGCGTGGCGATGCGATTCCTCGGTTGCGATGGCGAGCGTGGCGTGCGAGTGCCTCGGTTGCTCCCAGCGGGCCGTGGCGATGCCAGTGCCTCTCGATTGCCGGCCGGGCCGTGGCGATGCCAGTGCCTCCCGATTGCCCCGAGCGTGGCGATGCCCGATGCCTCGATTGCTCCCGGCGGGCCGTGGCGATGCCAGTGCCTCCCGATTGCCCCGGCGGGCGTGGCGATGCCAGTGCCTCGATTGCCCCGGCGAGCGTGGCGTGCCAGTGCCTCGATTGCCCCAAGCGGGCCGTGGCGATGCCAGTTCCTCGATTGCCCAAGCGGGCGTGGCGATGCCAGTGCCTCCCGATTGCTCCCAGCGGGCCGTGGCGATGCCAGTGCCTCCCGATTGCCCCCGTGGCGATGCCCAGTGCCTCCCGATTGCCCCGGCGGGCCGTGGCGATGCCCGATGCCTCGATTGCTCCCAGCGGGCCGTGGCGATGCCAGTGCCTCGATTGCCCCGGCGGGCCGTGGCGATGCCAGTGCCTCCCGATTGCCCCAGCGAGCGTGGCGATGCCAGTGCCTCCCGATTGCTCCCAGCGGGCCGTGGCGTGCGGTGCCTCCCGATTGCCCCAGCGGGCCGTGGCGATGCCAGTGCCTCCCGATTGCCCCGGCGGGCGTGGCGATGCCAGTGCCTCCCGATTGCCGGCGGGCCGTGGCGATGCCAGTGCCTCGATTGCCCCGGGCGTGGCGATGCCAGTGCCTCGATTGCCCCAGCGGGCCGTGGCGATGCCAGTGCCTCGGTTGCTCCCGCCGATTGGCCGTGGCGATGCCAGTGCCTCGATTGCCCCGTCGGGCCGTGGCGATGCCAGTGCCTCCCAGTTGCCCCCGACGTGTAAGGGGGACAGCCCGTCATCCCTCGAGGATTGGCCAACCCAGCCAAGCCGTAGGCCTATGAAATGATATAAGGGCACGATTGATGAGAATGAGAAGTTTGCGGGACACTTTTATAAATAAGGAAAAGTTCAGGGGGGTGTGATGGGTGAGACATACTGATGTCTCCTCCTGCCAGAGGTCACTATGCTCCAAATGCTCTTTAGGGGGGTGTGACTAGTTGGCCACGGGTGAGCACGGTCGGGCACGATCGGGCCCAGCTAGTCTCCGAACTTGGTGTCAAGCTCTCCACCATCCCCGGGGTCACTGGCGCAAGGGCGTGACTCTAAGTGAGCTCCCTACGTACTCATTGTACTAGGCGGCGGGCATCGAGCTCTCGAGAGATAGGGACTCGGTGTCTCCATGAAGAAGGAGCTTCATGGACACTTCAAGGCCGAGGGGCTTGTAGTGCGCGTCTCTCCTAGGCAGGGTTTCGGTATAAGGCCGGCGATCTTTGCTCGGTATATGGGCCAATGATGCTATTCGGTATAGGGGAACAATATAACTTGGCTTTGGGTTCAGCCATACGGTCGGATGTTGCTTGTTGCCTTGCTTTCGGATGATGCGTGTTGCTAGTTTTCGGATGAGGCTTGTGGATGTACACGATGAAGGGCGACATCGTGCTACAAGGAATATCAATGCTCGATGATCGGGCTAGATACTGGAAAGACCCTCGATAAGAACACTTGAGATCTTTTATAAGGGAGAAAGACCCTTGAATACGAGTAGGCTGGCCTAGATTGGGTGGAAGTCTAGGCGCCGCACGGGACTACTGTCCGAGCTAGGAAGTGGCCCCGTGACAGTTGGTATCAGAGCAAGGTCAGTGCTCGTGATGGATAATAATCCATACCTTCCTTGAGAAACCGTCGATTGTGTGATGCATACGAGATGCAAAAATAGTGAGAAACGATGGAAGCGATGAAAGCCAATCGGGTGTTCACCTTGAGAAAGGGTGAGCGGAGTATTCAACCCCGAGATGGGGAAGGGCATGATGTCCTTGTTAGAAACATATTGTGGCATGCACAACGTATAAGTGATATGTTGAGCAAATGAGTATTCTTGATGTTGTTGAGCCCTGAAGAGGTGGTATGCGAGTGCAGTACACCAATTGGGGCTCCTCAATGCAAAGGATGCTAACGTGGGCAAAACGGTGTGCGAAGTTGGCAAATGACATTTGCCAAGCAAGTAACATCATTTGAGACTTTGGTCGGATAAAAATGAGGCGATCGTTATTGAGAAAACCCTAGAAAATATGGGGCAAATGGTAGCCCTAAAAGCCATTGAGATGGTGAATGACCCATGTCGGTGATGAGATCCAATACTCGGGATTGCTTAAAAGACTATGAAAGTCTTCGAGACGTGTGGGGACGAGTAAGGCCCCAAGGATCGATAAGACGACTGCGAATTGTAATAGACTGTGGAAGTCTTTCGACATGCGGGGTGTGTTATCCCCGAGAGTTGCGAAATTGTTGGCGTATCTCACCGAGATGGTGTCGTACCCTAGTTGGGTAAAGAGATGGGAAATTCGAGATAGCTTAATGGTTATGAGAACCTTCGGAATGATGGGTTGAAATACCCAAATCGGTATGGAGATGGTTGTTTTCTCCTTGGAGAATGCCATTGCGGTTGGCTGCCATAACCTTCAAATGAAGGATGAGAAAGGCATTGAGTCCCTTGAAATAGGAATGTTGATATCCTATGGATAATATAGAAAGTGAAACTGTTGCTAGAGTGCAACTTGAGGCGAGACGGTCCTTGAATGCCATGGATGGCAAGTTCGGATTATGTGTGGATTCTATTGAATCCCACTTAATTACGAGGCGCGATAGTTGCTATGAGCTGCTGAAGTAAAATCAGCTACGAGATAAATTCGGAAAAGGGACAGGTGGATCCCTAATCATGTTGCGTAGAAATTGAGTTGGCTTACGATAAGCCTAGAAAGGGTATGAAACCCAAGGTCCCATTTTGGAGGTAACGAGTTGGCTCGTGGTAACACGAGAAAGGGCGGAGGCCCAATTGTGCATGTAAGCACTATTAAGTTGCATTGGCAAACGGTAGCCAAATGTCCCTATGAAACTCAAAAAGTTTCGGATACCTAGTACTGGTAACTAGGTCATAATGCTGATGGTGGTAGCTTATATGAGAAAAAGCTCACCAAAACAATCGTAAAATACGAGATGGTGCTGTTCAGAGCCACATGGTGATAAAAGTGGTGATACCACATGTGGGAGGGCTGCACGCCTCATTAGATATAGTCTTTTGAGGAGAGGGTAATGACTCCCCGATGAATTGGGTGTGCCAATAGAGCTTGAGGCCACCTTGAATACCTATGAAGTGAGAATACATAGAGATGATGAAGCACTTGTCAAGTGACATTGAGTTATGGGCAAACGAATGATCTTGGGATCACAATTGTGATGATAGTGGTGTCGAATAGAGTTTCGGACATCTGTGGGAAATCTAAGCAATTGTGATGGCCAAGCATTTAGATTGCGATAACGAGATGAGCTTGATGACTGTGGCAGTCGTGTATATGTGTTTTTCACCGAGGAAACTAAATGTGAAGCATATGGGATAAGAGAAGTCCCTCGAGTCTATCTTGTGAAATTTTGCAGGTGGAGAGTGCAATCATGAGCAATACGATATCCTGTCGAGATGTTAACCCCATTCCATGTGGGAGATGAGAAGTAGCAAAAGGTGGAGACCTCAAGAGAACATGAATGTCAAACTCACTTGGTGGTGCCCAAGATGAATTAAAGCCAAAATAAGAAGAAAATGAAGCGAGTGGAAGCAATTAGTAGCCGAGAACTATTGATCGTCGATAAGCGGTAGCATCAAGAGATGGGTCTACCAACAATGGGTGTGCAGTACGAAATGAGGGCAAGCCTAACATGAACAATGAGTCCCACGAGCATAATTTGAGTTCCCGAGAGAAACGTGGCAATACACGAAATCGGTAATGTGTCAGTTTCTCTATTCATTTACATGATGAATATGTTGTTCATTATTGGCAACTATAATATTATAGCATATCTTCGAAATCGAATATTGTTACTTTCGTATGTCTGAGTTCATGTATAACACTATTTTGTATTGTGATTATTTGCGAGGTACTTACAATGGCGTGATCATAAGGCAAAGCCACTAGAATGACTTAGCAAAGGCCCAATGAGATTCATGCGGAGGCATGTTGATCACAATACGGAGAAATGAAGCATCGGAGGAATCATCCCAAAATGAGATATGAAGAATTAAGTGGGGGAGTATGCAGATGATTGAACAGATCCATCATAGTGGGAACTCGCTGGGTTGCAATGCCACAGCAACAACAGTGGTAGTCGACAGGGTTGTCGAGTATCCGAGTGGGGCAGAATGTCACAAGGAAGAAAATGATAATACCATTATTAATCAAGCGGGGTAGCCATTCCATCATTGATCGAGTGGGGCAACCATGCCACCATCCTAACATGAGGATGATATGAAGAATGTGTATGAAGATGGGCACAAGTTGATATGAAAATGCATGAGGGAATCGGTATATGCGAGAACCAGACATGATGAAGGATTTGATGAGGCACAAGGCATTTAGGAGAGCTTGGTCCTACATGATGAATAACATGAAGAGGCACATGATGATCAAGAGAGCATTGTTCAATAGGAGGTGTTCGGGGCAAATCGATGAGGACATCGATCGTCTAAGTGGGGGAGAATGTAAGGGGGACAGCCCGTCATCCCTCGAGGATTGGCCAAACCCAGCCAAGCCGTAGGCCTATGAGATGGTATAAGGGCACAGTTGAAGAGAATGAGAAGTTTGCGGGACACTTTTATAAATATGGAATAGTCCAAGGGGGTGTGATGGGTGAGACATACTGATGTTTCCTCCTGCCAGAGGTCACTATGCTCCAAATGCTCTTTAGGGGGGTGAGACTAGTTGGCCACGGGTGAGCACGGTCGGGCACGATCGGGCCCAGCTAGTCTCCGAATTTGGTGTCAAGCTCTCCACCATCCCCGGGGTCACTGGCGCAAGGGCGTGACTCTAAGTGAGCTCCCTACGTACTCATTGTACTAGGCGGCGGGCATCGAGCTCTCGAGAGATAGGGACTCGGTGTCTCCATGAAGAAGGAGCTTCATGGACACTACAAGGCCGAGGGGCTTGTAGTGCGCGTCTCTCCTAGGCCCGAGGTTTCGGTATAAGACCGACGATGCTGCTCGGTATACGGGCCAATGATGCTACTCGGTAAGGGGAATAAATATTATACCTTGGCTTTGGGTTCAGCCATACGGTCGGATGTTGCTTGTTGCCTTGCTTTCGGATGTTGCTTGTTGCTAGGCTTTCGGACGATGCGTGAGGATGTACACGATGAAGGGCGACATCGTGCTACAAGGAAATATCAATGCTCGATGATCGGGCTAGGTACTTGAAAGACCCTCGATAAGAACACTTAAGACCCTTTACAAGGGGGAAAGACCCCTGAATACGAGTAGGTGGCCTGGGTGGGTGGAAGTCTGGCGCGCGCGGGACTCTTGTCAGAGCTAGGAAGTGGCCGTGACACGGCGCGTCGTGGTGCCAGTGCCTCCCGATTGCTCCCAGCGGGCCGTGGCGATGCCAGTGCCTCCCGATTGCTCCGCCGATTGGCGTGGCGATGCCCGATGCCTCGGTTGCTCCCAAGCGGGCCGTGGCGATGCCAGTGCCTCCCGATTGCCCCGGCGGGCCGTGGCGATGCCCGATTCCTCCCGATTGCCCCGGCGGGCCGTGGCGATGCCAGTGCCTCCCGATTGCTCCTTTGATTGGCGTGGCGTGCGGTGCCTCGATTGCCAAGCGGGCCGTGGCGATGCCAGATTCCTCGATTGCTCCCAAGCGGGCCGTGGCGATGCCCGGTGCCTCCCGATTGCCCAAGCGGGCCGTGGCGATGCCCGATTCCTCGATTGCTCCCAAGCGGGCCGTGGCGATGCCAGTGCCTCCCGATTGCCCCAGCGGGCCGTGGCGATGCCAGTGCCTCCCATTGCCCCAAGCGGGCCGTGCGATGCCGCGCCTCCCGGTGCTCTTGCGGGGCGTTTGTTATTCACCAATCTCATGCAAAATGAGTCAATAGATTTCACCGTATGCAGTTTTATTCCTCAGATAATAGGCAAAAAAGAGTTTTGCCTGGCCCCTTTGCTAGAATACACAAAAATATTTATTTTCGGCAGGCTCTCGTCCCTAACATGCTTTTTGCTTATAAGTTATGTTATTCTCTTCGTATACGTGATTGAAATATTACCCAAGATATTCAAGTCATTGGTGCCTTGCATCTACGCTTACCTTCATCATGTGGGGATGCTATCTATGGAGCGCTTCTTGCGTTCTCACTATGACCCTAAGGTTTTGTGCTTCATGTTTTATGGAACAATTCCCTCATTGAGTATAAAGAGCACAAAATCTAATATTGTGCACATGACAACTCTTCTATGATTTTTTCTCTACTTACCTTCCATGCAGATATGGCCAAATGTTATGCCCCTAAGCCAATTCTCCGTGCAAACTTTAAGAAAACCACCCAATGACAACTCAAATGGGTTTATAATATTTTTCTGATGTTCCACAAAAAATTTGGTGATTTTCTGATGAGTTTTCTATTTTTTATGAATTTATGTATTTTTCGGGTTAAAAAAATTAAAAAAAATAGCTACGGTGAAAAAAAAAATTTCAAAATTTTTGTGAGAGTAGATTACATTTTTCTAAACACCTCTGCAAAAAATCAGGTCAAAATACCCAAAATTGAATTTTTTAGGGGGGGTGTGATGGCTCAGACATAGTCATGTTTCCTCCTGCCAGACTTCATTGTGTTCCTAATGCTCTTTAGGGGGGTGTGGGTAGTCACCCCAGGGCTGACAAGGCCGGGCACAGGGATGCCTCGAGGCCATATGTGGGCATCGGTTTAGCATGGAAATGAGCTTGTTAGCCCCGTCTACACATCTACCGCCTCGGTTGGAAGTCTGAAAAAATCGTAAATAAATCCGTGCGTGGTGGGCGACGCCATGGCTCGGGCCGTTCGCGACAATTGTGGGAAATGAATCGGTGGTTGTATCCTTTATTAAAGTGTGTCGTATGGATGCTAGTGCATGGTGCGAGCATGGCATTTGCGTCTTTGTGCTTGTCTTGAAGCGTGCGGCGGACATGCGTTACTTGGGCATGGGAGCCGGTTGGCCAGCGTTTGCAAACTAACTCCTTGGGCTGGACTCGAATCACGGCGATGAACCCGGTGCTATTGGGGCGATCTCCATGCTTGCGTGTGTCAATTGGATCTTTGGTGCAAGGTGTGGGCGTGGCATTTACGTGCTATTCTGTCTTTGGCGTCTTGCGCGGATAAGCGATACTGCTGGGCATGGTGTGAGTTCTCGGTGGCATAGGCTTTTGAGGACTTTGGAGTGCAGTGGTAGAGCCGAGCTTTATTGGGTCGATCTCCTTGCTCTCGAGGGTGTTAAGTGAAAGTCGGTACAAGGTGTGGGCATGGTGCTTACGTCTTTGTGCTTGTGTCGAGTGCGAGCGGACATGCAACGCCATCGGGCATGGGGTGAGCTCACGATGGGAAGGCTTGCGGGGAGTTGGGATGCTACATTACTCGGGGTCGTGGATGGGCGTCGGAAACATTGCGATCGTGCATTGCTCGGGTTGTGGGAATGGTGGCGGTGCTTCCGCAAGTGTTGAGGCATTACAAGTGTTGGGAGAGGCGTGGCGTTACGATGCGTGCTTGATCCTATCTTGTGGCGATGTCGAGGCATGAGTTGTGGCATTGAGTGGTAGCGCTTTCCGCCGATTGCGGTGGTGTGCATTGTTGCTTGCGTCGATGTGTCCCTTTGTGATCGTTGCCTTTGCTTAGGTTGAGGGCGAGCACGGTGCCTTTACTTTCTTGAAGTTGTGCGAATGTTGAGGTGAGGCGTGGCGTTTCATGCCACATGTGCTCGGCCGATGCATGAGCTTCAGCGAGGCATGTGTTGAGAACATTATGCGGCGAGTTTCTTGGTGCGGTGATTACTGCTATTACAAAGCCCCATTCTTTCCCTTCCGGTGCTTGCATTTGCTACTAAGGTTGCGGGGATGAGCACAGTGCGGATGTTTTGTTGAGGCGGCGAGTGCTTGGTGAGAGTGCGGCGTTCGGCTGTGCTCAATCCGATGTGCGGCTTCTTGAGGCAAAGTGAGAGCCTTTGTATGGGAATCCTCGTGGCGAGTCAGCGCTACGTCGAGAATCAGGCGGGTCGCCGTGTTGCTTGTATTTCCTTTGTTAAGCCGTCCCTCCTCGGATTTGTTTGGCCATGGCGGTGTGAGTAGCGGTTCCATTCGGCGTTTTGACTTCCCATCGTGCTTACGCTCGTCGGAGGCAATTCGTTGGGTGGGATCAGCGCTCAACGTGCGTGGCGGCGCATGGCGGATTGTTTGGTCGTTTGGGTTGGCGGGCTCTTTGCTCGAGCATTGAGCTGGCTCGATCCCCTTGATTGTTGCGAGGCGGAATGTGCCTCGGTGACATGATTCGGTTCTGTGTTGCATACCCACAGCGGAATCGAAAGCTATCTTTGTCCCGTTTTAACTGCGCCTTGTTTAGGAGTGCGAGGTGAACCCGTAGCGGCATCCGTGCTCCAAGCATGCCTCAGCGGCTGCCGTGGCCCACGGAATGTCATTGTGCTCTCGGATGCGGAATGTGATGCGGGCGGAGGGTGGCAACTCCTCCATCGGCCCAAGCGTCAATCGGTAGCGGAGCGGCCGGCGCGCTGTCTCGAGGCCTCGGCTCGCGGGAGCTTCGTGCGGCGGCAGCCGTCATGAAGGAATGCTACGGTTGATCACGCGGTAGTCATATGCTTGTCTCAAAGATTAAGCCATGCATGTGTAAGTATGAACTAATTGGTGTGAAGCTGCGAATGGCTCATTAAATCGATTATAGTTTGTTTGATGGTATACGCTACTCGGATAGCACCGTAGTAATTCTAGAGCTATCGTGCAACAAACCCGACTTACGGAAGGGATGCATTTATTAGATAAAAGGTCGGCGGGCTCTGCGTTGCTCACGATGATTCATGATAACTTTCGGCGGATCGCCGCGGCCATCGTGCGGCGGCATCATTCAAATTTACGCCCTATCAACTTTCGATGGTAGGATAGAGGCCTACCATGGTGGTGACGGGTGACGGAGAATTAGGGTTCGATTAGGAGAGGAGCACGGCGGCTACCACATCCAAGGAAAGCGGCGAGCGCGCAAATTACCCAATCGACACGGGAGGTAGTGACAATAAATAACAATACAGGGCTCTTGAGTGCAGTAATTGGAATAGTACAATCTAAATCCCTAACGAGGATCCATTGGAGGGCAAATGCGGTGCCCGGCCGCGGTAATTCGGCTCAATAGCGTATATTTAAGTTGTTGCGGTTAAAAAGCTCGTAGTTGGACCTTGGGTTGGGTCGGCCGGTCCGCCTCGCGGTGTGCACTGTCGGCTCGTCCCTTCTGCGGCGATGCGCTCACGGCCTTAGCGGCGGGTCGTGCCTCGTATTGTTACTTTGAAGAAATTAGAGTGCTCAAAGCAAGCCTACGCTCTGGATACATTAGCATGGGATAACATCATAGGATTTCGGTCCTATTGTGTTGGCCTTGGGATCGGAGTAATGATTAACGAGGGGCGATCGGGGCATTCGTATTTCATAGTCGGAGGTGAAATTCTTGGATTTATGAAAGGCGAACAAGCTGCGAAAGCATTTGCCAAGGATGTTTTCATTAATCAAGAGCGAAAGTTGGGGGCTCGAAGGCGATCGGATACCGTCCTAGTCTCAACCATAAGCGATGCAGACCGAGGATCGGCGGATGTTGCTTTTAGGACTCATGGCACCTTATGAGAAATCAAAGTCTTTGGGTTAGGGAGTATGGTCATGGCTGAAACTTAAAGGAATTGTGGAAGGGCACCACGGAGTGGAGCACTGCGGCTTAATTTGACTCAACAGGGAAACTTACGAGTCGGACATAGTAAGGATTGTGGTGAGAGCTCTTTCTTGATTCTATGGGTGGTGGTGCATGGCGTTCTTAGTTGGTGGAAGCGATTTATGCAGTTAATTAGTTAGCGAGCGAGACCTCGGCTGCTAACTAGCTATGCGGAGGTGACCCTCGCGGCGGCTTCTTAGAGGACTATGGCCTTTTAGGCCAAGGAAGTTTGAGGCAATAGCAGTGCAGTGATGCCCTTAGATGTTACGGCGCGCGCTACTGCGATGTATTCAGCGAGTCTATAGCCTTGGTAAGCGGGCGGGTAATCTTTGAAATTTCATCGTGATGGGGATAGATCATTGCAATTGTTGGTCTTCAGCGAGGAATTCCTAGTAAGCGCGAGTCATCGGCTCGCGTTGACTACGTCCACGCCCTTTGTACACACCGCCCGTCGCTCCTACCGATTGAATGGTCGGTGAAGTGTTGGATCGCGGCGTGGGCGGTTCGCCCGCGGCGGCGTCGCGAAGTCGCGAACCTTATCATTTAGAGGAAGGAGAAGTCGTAACAAGGTTTCGTAGGTGAACTGCGGAAGGATCATTGTCGAAACTGCTCCGCGAGCGACCCATGACAGCGTCCACAAGCAGCGAGGACGCGGGGCCTTGTCCCCGTCGCCCGAAAGGTCGAGGAAGCGGTGGGCCTCGCCCGCCGGCTCTCGCGGCCTAACAACCAACCCGTGCGAAGCGCCAAGGAACATGAAGCGAAAAGCGCTCCGTTCGGGCAGCGTCGTCCTCTTCGAGAACCATAGCGACTCGGCAGCGGATATCTCGGCTCGCGCCGATGAAGAAACGCGGCAAAATCGATGCTTGGTGTGAATTGCGAGAATCCGCGAACCATCGAGTCTTTGAGCGCCAAGTTGCGCCGAAGCCATCCGTGAGGCACGTCTGCACAGGTGTCACGCATGGCGTCGCCCCAACCCCTCGCCCGTGCGGTGCGAAGCGGATCTGGCCTCCGTGCGCTCCTCGCTCGCGGTTGGCCCAAAAGCGAGTCCTCGGCGATGATATCCACGGCTATCGGTGGTTGAAAGACCCTCGGACGGAGCGCGCGTCGCCGTACCGGGACCCGAGACCCTGCGCGTCCCTAGGAGCGCCTCGACCGCGACCAGTCGGCGGGAACACCCGTGAGTTTAAGCATATCAATAAGCGGAGGAAAAAACTTACGGATTCCCCTAGTAGCAGTGAGCAGGAAGAGCCCGGCTTGAGAATCGGGCGCCCTCGGCGTCGGTGTAATCTGGAGAAGCGTCCTCGTGGCCGGGCCCAAGTCCTGGAAGAAGCGCGGAGAAAGTGAGACCCCGTCGTGCCGGACCACTGTCGCACCACGGTATTTGTCTGCGAGTCGGGTTGTTTGGGAATCTGACCCCAATCGGGCGGTAAATTCCGTCCAAGGCTAAATCGTGCGAGGCGATGGCGAACAAATCTGCGAGGAAAGATGAAAAGGACTTTGAAAAGAGAGTCAAAGTGCTTGAAATTGTCGGGAGGAAGCGGATGGGCGGCGATGCGCCGGTCGGATGTGGAGCAGCGACAAGCGGTCGCCCGATCGGCTTCGAAGCGCGGACCGGCCTTGGATCGCGGCCCAAGCCGGGCACTAAAGCGCCAGCGTGAGCCGTCGCGGCGATCGTGGACATCGGCGCCGAATCACGGCGTGCCCGGCACCATGGCGCTCTGGCGTCGGCGGCGGGCTCCCCATTCGGCCCGTCTTGAAACACGGACCAAAGTCGACATGTGTGCGAGTCAGCGGGCGAGTAAACGTAAGCGCAAGGAAGGCGTGGCGGGATCCCAGAGGTTACCGCCGGCCGACCTCGATCTTACGAGAAGGGTTGGTGAGAGCATGCTGTCGGGACCGAAAGATGGTGAACTATGCTGCGGCGGGCGAAGCGGAGAAACTACGGTGGAGGCCGCGGCGATCTTGGCGTGCAAATCGTTCGTCGACTTGGGTATAGGGCGAAAGACTAATCGAGCCGTCTAGTAGCTGGTTCCCTCAGAAGTTTCCCTCGGGATAGGCTGGGCTCGGGGCGAGTTCTATCGGGTAAAGCCAATGATTAGAGGCATCGGGCGCAGCGCCCTCGACCTATTCTCAAACTTTAAATAGGTAGGGCCAGTGTTGCCCATTTGTGGCGCCACGGAATCGAGCTCCAAGTGGGCCATTTTTGGTAGCGAGTAGCGATGCGGGATGAGCCGGAAGCGGATTCACGGTGCCCAGCGCTAACCCGAGAACCCACAAAGGGTGTTGGTCGATTAAGGCAATGGGCGGTGGTCATGGAAGTCGAAATCCGCTAAGGAGTGTGTAACAACTCACTGCCGAATCAACTAGCCCCGAAAATGGATGGCGCTTAAGCGCGCGACCTATACCCGGCCGTCGGGGCAAGAGCGAGCCAGATGAGTAGGAGGCGCGGCGGCGCTGCAAAACCGAGAGCGCGAGCGGAAGCGGCCGTCGGTGCGAATCTTGGTGGTAGTAGCAAATATTCAAATGAGAACTTTGAAGGCGAAGAGGAAAGGTTCCATGTGAGCGGCACTTGCACATGGGTTAGTCGATCCTAAGAGGCGGGAAGCGCGTCCAAGCAGCGTCAGCGCGAGCCGAAAGGAATCGGGTTAAAATTCCCGAGCGGGCCTTGGCGGTGGCGGCGGCGTTAGAAGTCGGAGGCGTCGGCGGGGGCCTCGGGAAGAGTTATCTTTTACGTTTAACAGCGCCCACCACAGAGCGACTTCGATCGGAGGTAGGTCAGCGGCCGGAAAACCGCCGCGTCGCGCGGTGTCGGTGCGCCGGCGGCCGTGAAAATCCGGAGGGCCGAGTGCCTCCGCGCCGGTCGTACTCATAACGCATCAGTCTCCAAGGTGAGCGACCTGCGGCCAATGGAACAATGTAGGCAAGGAAGTCGGCAAAGCGGATCGTAACCTCGGGAAAAGGATTGGCTCACGAGGTGGGCGGGGTCCCGATCCCCAACCGTCGGTGTCGGCGGACTGCTCGGCTGCTCCGCGGCGAGGCGGGTGCCCAGCGTCTTGGCGAGGACGGTGAGCGGCCTCGGGGGCCTTCCGGCGTCGAGCGATCGACTTCGAGCCGAGTGCGGACAAGGGAATCCATTGTTTAATTAAAACAAAGCATTGCGATGGTCCTGCGGATGCTCACGCAATGTGATTTACGCGATGCTCACGAATGTCAAAGTGAAGAAATTCAACCAAGCGCGGGTAAGCGGCGGGAGTAACTATGACTCTCTTAAGGTAGCCAAATGCCTCGTCATCTAATTAGTGGCGCGCATGAATGGATTAACGAGATTCCCATTGTCCTGTCTACTATCCAGTGAAACCACGACCAAGGAGCGGGCTTGGCGGAATCGTGAGGAAAGAAGACCTGTTGAGCTTGACTCTAGTCAGACTTTGTGAAATGACTTGAGAGGTGTAGGATAAGTGGGAGCGGAAGCGGCGGCGGTGAAATACCACTACTTTTAACGTTATTTTACTTATTAGTGAATCGGGGCGGGGCCTCGCCCCTCTTTTTGGACCCAAGGCGCCACGGCCGATCCGGCGAAGACATTGTCGGTGGGGAGTTTGGTGGGCGGCACATCTGTTAAAGATAACGCGGTGTCTAAGATGAGCTCAGCGAGCAATCTCGTGTGGAACAAAGGGTAAAAGCTCGTTTGATTACGATTTCCGATGCGAATACGACCGTGAAAGCGTGGCCTATCGATCCTTTAGACCTTGAATTTGAAGCTAGAGGTGTCGGAAAAGTTACCACGAGGGATAAGCGGCTTGTGGCCAAGCGTTCATAGCGGCGTTGCTTTTGATCCTTCGATGTCGGCTCTTCCTATCATTGTGAAGCGAGAATTCACCAAGTGTTGGATTGTTCACCCACCAATAGGGAGCGTGGTGGGTTTAGGCCGTCGTGAGGCGAGGTTAGTTTTACCCTGCGATGGCCGGCGTCGCGTGGTAATTCAACCTGAATGCGAGAGAGCGGTTGATTCGCACAATTGGTCATCGCGCTTGGTTGAAAAGCGATGTGGCGAAGCTACCGTCTTATTTGGATTATGGTGAAACGCCTCTAAGTCGAATCAGGGCGAAGCGGCGCCGTGTCGGCGCCGCTTGCCGACCAGCGATGAGGCCCTCCGGCCCCGAGCGCGTCTGTTGGCCAAGCCCCGCGGCGGGGCCGCGGGCGCGCAAAGTACTATTCCCACGGGCGTCGGGCGAGAATCGCTGCGGGCGGCCATCTGTGACGGGGTATTGTAAGTGGCGAGTGGCCTTGCTTTGCCACGATCCGCGAATTCAGCCCTTTGTCGCTCAGTTCGTCCCTCCCCCTCGCCTCATCTCCTCTACGCCCCACGAGGTTAGCGCCCCCTTACCCTCCGTCCCTTAGCGTGCGAGGATGCCCCCATCACTTCGGTGCGCAAGTCTTGAAACATTAAAGGTCAAGCGCCCGCACCATCCCTTTCCCAAGTCCAAAAGCAGGCGTGGCGATGCCCAGTGCCTCGGTTGATCCTCGATTGGCGATGGCGGTGCCAGTGCCTCCCGATTGCCCCAGCGGGCCGTGGCGATGCGGTGCCTCGATTGCTCCCAAGCGGGCCGTGGCGATGCCCGGTGCCTCCCGATTGCCCCGTCGGGCCGTGGCGATGCCAGTGCCTCCCGCTGCTCCCCTCGATTGGCGTGGCGTGCGATTCCTCCCGATTGCGATGGCGAGCGTGGCGATGCCAGTGCCTCGATTGCTCCCAAGCGGGCCGTGGCGATGCCAGTGCCTCTCGATTGCCGGCCCGGGCGTGGCGATGCCAGTGCCTCGATTGCCCAAGCGAGCGTGGCGATGCCAGTGCCTCCCGATTGCTCCCAAGCGGGCCGTGGCGATGCCAGTGCCTCCCGATTGCCCCGCGGGCCGTGGCGATGCCAGTGCCTCCCGATTGCCCAGCGAGCGTGGCGATGCCCAGTGCCTCCCGATTGCCCCAAGCGGGCCGTGGCGATGCCAGTGCCTCCCGATTGCCCCAGCGGGCCGTGGCGATGCCAGTGCCTCCCGATTGCCCCAAGCGGGCCGTGGCGATGCCCGGTGCCTCGATTGCTCCCAGCGGGCGTGGCGATGCCCGATGCCTCCCGATTGCCGGCGGGCCGTGGCGATGCCAGTGCCTCGATTGCCCCAAGCGGGCCGTGGCGATGCCCGGTGCCTCGATTGCCCCAGCGGGCCGTGGCGATGCCAGTGCCTCCCGATTGCCCAGCGGGCCGTGGCGATGCCAGTGCCTCCCAGTTGCCCCCGTCGTGTCACGGGGCCACTTCCTAGCTCGGATAGTAGTCCCGTGCGGCGCCTAGACTTCCACCCAATCTAGGCCAGCCTACTCGTATTCAAGGGTCTTGCCCCCTTATAAAGGATCTCAAGTGTTCTTAACGAGGGTCTTTCAAGTATCTAGCCCGATCATCGAGCCTTGATATTCCTTGTAGCACGATGTCGCCCATCATCGTGTACATCCTCAAGCATCCACCGAAAGCCTAGCAAGCAAGGTAATAAGCAACATCAGGCCGTATGGCTGAACCCAAAGCCAATATAATATTTATTCCCCTTAGCGAGTAGCATCATTGGCGGTATCTGCAGCGGCATCGTCGGCCTTATCACGAAACCTCGGGCCTAGGAGAGGCAGCGCACTACAAGCCCCTCGGCCTTGTAGTGTCCATGAAACTCCTTCTTCATGGAGACAGAGTCCCTATCTCTCGAGAGCTCGATGCCGCCTAGTACAATGAGTGCGTGGGAGCTCACTTAGAGTCACGCCCTTGCGCCCGGTGACCACGGGGATGGTGGAGAGCTTGACACCAAATTCGGAGACTAGCTGGGCCCGATCGTGCCCGACCGTGCTCACCCGTGGCCAACTAGTCTCACCCCCCTAAAGAGCATTTGGAGCATAGTGACCTCTGGCAGGAGGAAACATCAGTATGTCTCACCCATCACACCCCCTTGGACTATTCCATATTTATAAAAGTGTCCCGCAAACTTCTCATTCTCTTCAACTGTGCCCTTATACCATCTCATAGGCCTACGGCTTGGCTGGGTTTGGCCAATCCTCGAGGGATGACGGGCTGTCCCCCTTACATTCTCCCCCACTTAGACGATCGATGTCCTCATCGATTTGCCCCGAACACCTCCTATTGAACAATGCTCTCTTGATCAATCATGTGCCTCTTCATGTTATTCACTATGTTGAATAAAGCTCTCCCCAAACATCATGTGCCTCATCAAATCCTTCATCATGTCTGGTTCTCGCATATACCGATTCCCTCATGCATTTTCATATCAACTTGTGCCCATCTTCATACACATTCTTCATATCATCCTCATGTTAGGATGGTGGCATGGTTGCCCCACTCGATCAATGATGGAATGGCTACCCCGCTTGATTAATAATGGTATTATCATTTTCTTCCTTGTGACATTCTGCCCCACTCGGATACTCGACAACCCTGTCGACTACCACTGTTGTTGCTGTGGCATTGCAACCCAGCGAGTTCCCACTATGATGGATCTGTTCAATCATCTGCATACTCCCCCACTTAATTCTTCACATCTCATGTTGTGATGGTTCCTCCGATGCTTCATTTCTCCGTATTGTGATTAATATGCCTCCGCATGAATATCTTTGGGCCTTCGCTAAGTCATTCTCGTGGCTTTACCTTATAGTTGCGCCATCATAAGTACCTCGCAAATAATCACAATACAAAATAGTGTTATACATGAACTCAAGCATACGAAAGTAACAGTATTCGATTTCGAAGATATGCTATAATATTATAGTTGCCAATAATGAACAACATATTCATCATGTAAATGAATACCGAAACTGACACATTACCGATTTCGTGTATTGCCACGTTCCTCTCGGGAACTCCCATTATGCTCGTGGGACTCATTGCTCCCGTTAGGCTTGCCCTCCTTTCTTACTGCACACCCATTGGTTGTATGTCCATCTCTTGATGCTACCGCTTATCGACGATAAGTAATTCTCGGCTACCAATTGCTTTCGCTTGCCTCGTTCTCTTTCTGTTTGGTTTTGTTTCATCTTGGGCACCACCAAGTGAGTTTGACATTCATGTTCTCTTGAGGTCTCCACCTTTTGCTACTTCTCATCTTCCACTTGGAATGTGGTTGACATCTCGACAGGATATCATATGGCTCATGATTGCACTCTCCACCTGCAAAATTTTCACAAGATTGCCTCGAGGGACTTCTCTTATCCCATATGCTTCTTATTTTAGTTTCCTCGGTGAAAAACACATATACACGACGGTGACAGTCGTCAAGCTCATCTCGTTATCGCAATCTAAATGCTTGGCCATCACAATTGCTTAGATTTCCCACAAGTGTCTGGAACTCTCTTCGACCCCACTATCATCACAATTGTGATCCCAAGATCATTCGTTTGCCCATAACTCAATGTCACTTGACAAGTGCTTCATCATCTCTATGTATTCTCACTTCATAGGTATTCAAGGTGGCCTCAAGCTCTATTGGCACACCCAATTCATCGGGGAGTCATTACCCTCTCCTCAAAAGACTATATCTAATGAGGCGTGCAGCCCTCCCACACGTGGTATCACCACTTTTATCACCATGTGGCTCTGAACAGCACCATCTCGTATTTTACGATTGTTTTGGTGAGCTTTTCTCATATAAGCTACCACCATCAGCATTATGACCTAGTTACCAGTACTAGGCATCCGAAACTTTTGAGTTTCATAGGGACATTCGTGCTATCGTTTGCCAATGCAACTTCATAGTGCTTACACGCACAATTGGGCCTCTGCCCTTTCTCGTGTTACCACAAGCCAACTCGTTACTCTCGAAATTGGTCCTTGTGTTTTATACCGTTTCTAGGCTTATCGTAAGCCAACTCAATTTCTACGCAACATAATTAGGGATCCACCTGTCCCTTTTCCGAATTTATCTCGTAGCTGATTTTACTTCAGCAGCTCATAGCATCTATCGCCTCGTAATTAAGTGGGATTCAATAGAATCCACGCATAATCCGAACTTGCCATCAATGGCATTCAAGGACCGTCTCGCCTCAAGTTGCACTCTAGCAACAGTCTCATTTTCTATGTTATCCATAGGATAGCAACATTATTATCTCAAGGGACTCAATGCATTTCTCATCCTTCATTTGAAGGTTATAGCAGCCAACCGCAATGGCATTCTCCAAGGAGAAAACAACCATCTCCATACCGATTAGGGTATTTCAACCCCATATTCCGAAGGTTCTCATAACCATTAGCTATCTCAAATTTTCCCATCTCTTTACCCGCACAACATATGTTACGGTATTTTGAAGGCTTTCATAGCCAATAAGTAACTCTCGAATTCCAACTCTTACCCCAACTAGGGTATGACACCATCTCATAGAAGAGATGAGCCAACAATTTCGCAACGCTTGGGGATAGCACACCCCATATGTCGAAAGACTTCCACAGTCTATTAACAATTCGCAATCGTCTTATCGATCCTTGGGGCTTACTCATCCCCACACATCTCGAAGACTTTCACAGTCTTTTAAGCAATCCCGAGTATTGTATCTCATCACCCGACAAGGGTCATTCACCATCTCAATGGCTTTAGGGCTACCAGTTGCCCCATATTTACTAGTGTTATCTCAATATCGATCGCCTCATTTTTATCCGACCAAAGTCTCAAATGATGTTACTTGCTTGGCAAATGTCATTTGCCAATTTCGCCCACCGTTTTGCTCACGTTAGCATTCTTTGCATTGAGGAGCCCCAATTGGTGTACTGCACTCGCATACCACCTCTTCAGGGCTCAACAACATCAAGAATACTCATTTGCTCAACATATCACTTATACGTTGTGCATGCCACAATATGTTTCTAACAAGGACATCATGCCCTTCCCCCATTTCGGGGTTACATACTCCGCTCACCCTTTCTCAAGGTGAACACACGATTGGCTTTCATCGCTTCCATCGTTTCTCATTATTTTTGCATCTCGTATGCATCACACAATCGACGGTTTCTCAAGGAAGGTATGGATTATTATCCATCACGAGCACTGACCTTGCTCTGATACCAACTGTCACGGGGCCACTTCCTAGCTCGGACAGTAGTCCCGTGCGGCGCCTAGACTTCCACCCAATCTAGGCCAGCCTACTCGTATTCAAGGGTCTTTCCCCCTTATAAAGGATCTCAAGTGTTCTTATCGAGGGTCTTTCCCGTATCTCAGCCCGATCATCGAGCATTGATATTCCTTGTAGCACGATGTCGCCCTTCATCGTGTACAGCTTCCAGCATCTACCGAAAGCCTAGCAACCAGCATCGTCCGAAAGCAAGGTAATAAGCAACATCCGACCTTATGGCTGAACCCAAAGCCAAGGTATAATATTTATTCCCCTTTACCGAGTAGCATCATCGGCGGTATCTGAAGCGGCATCGTCGGCCTTATCACGAAACCTCGGGCCTAGGAGGCAGCGCACTACAAGCCCCTCGGCCTTGTAGTGTCCATGAACTCCTTCTTCATGGAGACCAGAGTCCCTATCTCGAGAGCCCGATGCCCGCCGCCTAGTACAATGAGTACGTAGGGAGCTCACTTAGAGTCACGCCCTTGCGCCAGTGACCCCGGGGATGGTGGAGAGCTTGACACCAAATTCGGAGACTAGCTGGGCCCGATCGTGCCCGACCGTGCTCACCCGTGGCCAACTAGTCTCACCCCCCTAAAGAGCATTTGGAGCATAGTGACCTCTGGCAGGAGGAGACATCAGTATGTCTCACCCATCACACCCCCCTGGACTTTTCCATATTTATAAAAGTGTCCAGCAAACTTCTCATTCTCATCAATCGTGCCCTTATACCATCTCATAGGCCTACGGCTTGGCTGGGTTTGGCCAATCCTCGAGGATAACGCTGTCCCCCTTACAGCGGGCGTGGCGATGCCAGTGCCTCCCGATTGCCCGGCCGGGCGTGGCGATGCCAGTGCCTCCCGATTGCCCAAGCGGGCGTGGCGATGCCCGATGCCTCGATTGCCCCGGCGGGCCGTGGCGATGCCAGATGCCTCCCGATTGCCCCAGCGGGCCGTGGCGATGCCAGTGCCTCGATTGCTCCCGGCGGGCCGTGGCGATGCCAGTGCCTCCCGGTTGCTCCCGCCGATTGGCGTGGCGTGCCCGATGCCTCCCGATTGCCCCGTCGGGCCGTGGCGATGCCAGTGCCTCCCGATTGCCCAAGCGGGCCGTGGCGATGCCAGTGCCTCCCGATTGCCCAAGCGGGCCGTGGCGATGCCAGTGCCTCCCGATTGCTCCCTTTGATTGGCGTGGCGATGCCCGGTGCCTCCCGGTTGCTCCCAAGCGGGCCGTGGCGATGCCCGGTGCCTCCCGATTGCCCCGGGCGGGCGTGGCGATGCCCGATTCCTCCCGATTGCCCCAGCGGGCCGTGGCGATGCCAGTGCCTCCCGATTGCTCCCTTTGATTGGCGTGGCGTGCCCGATGCCTCCCGATTTGCCCCAAGCGGGCCGTGGCGATGCCAGTTCCTCGATTGCTCCCAAGCGGGCCGTGGCGATGCCAGTGCCTCGATTGCCCAAGCGGGCCGTGGCGATGCCAGTTCCTCGATTGCTCCCAAGCGGGCCGTGGCGATGCCAGTGCCTCGATTGCCCAGCGGGCCGTGGCGATGCCAGTGCCTCCCACTTGCCCAGCGGGCCGTGCGATGCCGCGCCTCCCGGTGCTCTTGCGGGGCGTTTGTTATTCACCCATCTCATGCAAAATGAGGCTATAATTGGCACGGGATGCAGTTTTATTCCTCAGCTAATAGGCAAAAAAGAGGTTTGCCTGGCCCCTTTGCTAGCATACACTAACATTTTTATTTTCGGCAGGCTCTCGTCCCTAACATGCTTTTTGCTTATAAGTTATG
Source organism: Hevea brasiliensis (assembly GCF_030052815.1). Lineage (NCBI taxonomy): Eukaryota > Viridiplantae > Streptophyta > Magnoliopsida > Malpighiales > Euphorbiaceae > Hevea > Hevea brasiliensis. Next base: position 52,889 of record NW_026614922.1, on the reverse strand, counting down.
TTATTCTCTTCGTATACGTGATTGAAATATTACCCAAGATATTCCAGTCATTGGTGCCTTGCATCTACGCTTACCTTCATCATGTGGGGATGCTATCTATGGAGCGCTTCTTGCGTTCTCACTATGACCCTAAGGTTTTGTGCTTCATGTTTTATGGAACAATTCCCTCATTGAGTATAAAGAGCACAAAATCTAATATTGTGCACATGACAACTCTTCTATGATTTTTTCTCTACTTACCTTCCATGCCGATATGGCCAAATGTTATGCCCCTAAGCCAATTCTCCGTGCAAACTTTAAGAAAACCACCCAATGACAACTCAAATGGGTTTATAATATTTTTCTGATGTTCCACAAAAAATTTGGTGATTTTCTGATGAGTTTTCTATTTTTTATGAATTTATGTATTTTTCGGGTTAAAAAAATAAAAAAAAATAGCTACGGTGAAAAAAAAAATTTCAAAATTTTTGTGAGAGTAGATTACATTTTTCTAAACACCTCTGCAAAAAATCAGGTCAAAATACCCAAAATTGAATTTTTTAGGGGGGGTGTGATGGCTCAGACATAGTCATGTTTCCTGCTGAGAGACTTCATTGTGTTCCTTATGCTCTTTAGGGGTGTGGGTAGTCACCCCCACAGAGCCAACAAGGCGGGCACAGGGGATGCCTCCAGGCCATATGTGGGCATCGGTTTAGCATGGAAATTAGCTTTTTAGCCCCCTCTCCACCTCTACCGCTTCGGTTGGATGTCGTAAAAATCGGAAAAAATCCGTGCGTGGTGGGCGACGCCATGGCTCGGGCCCGTTCGCAGCAATTGTGGGAAATGAATCGGTGGTTGAATCCTATATAAAAGTGTGTCAATTGGATGCTGGTGCATGGTGCTAGCATGGCATTTGCGTCTTTGTGCTTGTCTTGAAGCGTGCGGCGGACATGCGTTACTGCGGGCATGGGAGCCGGTTGGCCAGCGTTTGCAAACTAACTCCTTGGGCTGGGCTAGACTCGAATCACGGCGATGAACCCGGTGCTATTGGGGCGATCTCCATGCTTGCGTGTGTCAATTGGATCTTTGGTGCAAGGTGTGGGCGTGGCATTTACGTGCTATTCTGTCTTTGGCGTCTTGTGGATAAGCGATACCTTTGGGCATGGTGTGAGTTCTCGGTGGCATAGGCTTTTGAGGACTTTGGAGTGCAGTGGTAGAGCCAGAGCTTTATTGGTCGATCTCCTTGCTCTCGAGGGTGTTAAGTGAAAGTCGGTACAAGGTGTGGGCATGGTGCTTACGTCTTTGTGCTTGTGTCGAGTGCGGGCGGACATGCAACGCCATCGGGCATGGGGTGAGCTCACGATGGGGAAGGCTTGCGGGGAGTTGGGATGCTACATTACTCGGGAGTCGTGGATGGGCGTCGAGTACATTGCGATCGTGCATTGCTCGGGTTGTGGGAATGGTGGCGGTGCTTCGCAAGTGTTGAGGCATTACAAGTGTTGGGAGAGGCGTGGCGTTACGATCGTGCTTGATCCTATCTTGCGGCGATGTCGAGGCATGAGTTGTGGCATTGAGTGGTAGCGCTTTCGCCTTGATTGCGGTGGTGTGCATTGTTGCTTGCGTCGATGTGTCCCTTTGTGATCGTTGCCTTTGCTTAGGTTGAGGGGCGAGCACGGTGCCTTTACTTTCTTTGAAGTTGTGCGAATGTTGAGGTGAGGCGTGGCGTTTCATGCCACATGTGCTCGGCCGATGCATGAGCTTCAGCGGAGGCATGTGTTGAGAACATTATCTGGCGAGTTTCTTGGTGCGGTGATTGCTTGTTACAAAGCCCCATTCTTTCCCTTCCGGTGCTTGCATTTGCTACTAAGGTTGCGGGGATGAGCACAGTGCGGATGTTTTGTTGAGGCGGCGAGTGCTTGGTGAGGTGCGGCGTTCGTGCTGTGCTCAATCAGATGTGCATTTCTTGAGGCAAAGGTGAGAGCCTTGTATGGGAATCCTCGTGGCGAGTCAACGCTACGTCGAATCAGGCGGGTCGCGCCGTGTTGCTTGTATTTCCTTTGTTAAGCCGTCCCTCCTCGGATTTGTTTAGCGCCAAGCGGTGTGAGTAGCGGTTCCATTCGGCGTTTTGACTTCCCATCGTGCTTACGCTCGTCGGGGAGCAATTCGTTGGAGTGGGATCAGCGCTCAACGTGCGTGGCGGCGCATGGCGATTGTTTGATCGTTTGGGTTGGCGGGCTCTTTGCTCGAGCATTGAGCTGTTGGCTCTCGATCCCCTTGATTGTTGCGAGGCGGAATGTGCCTCGGTGACATGATTCGGTTCTGTGTTGCATACCGCAGCGGAGTCGAAAGCTATGCTGTCCGTTTTAAACTGCGCCTTGTTTAGGAGTGCGAGGTGAACCCGTAGCGGCATCAGTGCTCCAAGCATGCCTCAGCTGCCGTGGCCCACGGAATGTCATTGTGCTCTCGGATGCGGAATGTGATGCGGGCGGAGGGTGGCAACTCCCTCCATCGGCCCAAGCGTCAATCGGTAGCGAGCGGCCAAGCGCTGTCTCGAGGCCTCGGCTCGCGGGAGCTTCGTGCGAGCGGCAGCCGTCGCGAAGGAATGCTACGGTTGATCACGCGGTAGTCATATGCTTGTCTCAAAGATTAAGCCATGCATGTGTAAGTATGAACTAATTGATTGTGAAGCTGCGAATGGCTCATTAAATCGATTATAGTTTGTTTGATGGTATACGCTGCTCGGATAGCAGTAGTAATTCTAGAGCTATCGTGCAACAAACCCGACTTACGGAAGGGATGCATTTATTAGATAAAAGGTCGGCGCGGGCTCTGCGTTGCTCACGATGATTCATGATAACTCGGCGGATCGCCGCGGCCATCGTGCGGCGGCGCATCATTCAAATTTACGCCCTATCAACTTTCGATGGTAGGATGAGGCCTACCATGGTGGTGGCGGGTGACGGAGAATTAGGGTTCGATTAGGAGAGGGAGCACGGCGGCTACCACATCCAAGGAAAGCGGCGGTAGCGCAAAATTACCCAATCGACACGGGGAGGTAGTGACAATAAATAACAATACAGGGCTCTTGAGTGCAGTAATTGGAATAGTACAATCTAAATCCCTTAACGAGGATCCATTGGAGGGCAAATGCGGTGCCCGGCGGTAATTCGGCTCAATAGCGTATATTTAAGTTGTTGCGGTTAAAAAGCTCGTAGTTGGACCTTGGGTTGGGTCGGCCGGTCCGCCTCGCGGTGTGCACTGTCGGCTCGTCCCTTGCGGCGATGCGCTCTGGCCTTAAGCGGCGGAGTCGTGCCTCGGCGTGTTACTTTGAACAAATTAGAGTGCTCAAAGCAAGCCTACGCTCTGGATACATTAGCATGGGATAACATCATAGGATTTGGTCCTATTGTGTTGGCCTTCGGGATCGGAGTAATGATTAACGAGGGACGATCGGGGCATTCGTATTTCATAGTCGGTGAAATTCTTGGATTTATGAAAGGCGAACAAGCTGCGAAAGCATTTGCCAAGGATGTTCTCGTTGATCAAGAACGAAAGTCAGAGGTTCGAAGGCGATCAGATACCGCCCTAGTCTCAACCATAAGCGATGCCGACCGAGGATCGGCGGATGTTGCTTTTAGGACTCATGGCACCTTATGAAATCAAAGTCTTTGGGTTAGGGAGTATGGTGCAAGGCTGAAACTTAAAGGAATTGTGGAAGGGCACCACGAGTGGAGCACTGCGGCTTAATTTGACTCAACACGGAAACTTACGAGTCGGACATAGTAAGGATTGTGGGTGAGAGCTCTTTCTTGATTCTATGGGTGGTGGTGCATGGCGTTCTTAGTTGGTGGAAGCGATTTATGCAGTTAATTAGTTATGAGCGAGACCTCGGCCTGCTAACTAGCTATGCGGAGGTGACCCTCGCGGCGACTTCTTAGAGGACTATGGCCTTTTAGGCCAAGGAAGTTTGAGGCAATAGCAGTGCAGTGATGCCCTTAGATGTTACGGGCGCCGCGCGCTACTGCGATGTATTCAGCGAGTCTATAGCCTTGGTAAGCGGGCGGGTAATCTTTGAAATTTCATCGTGATGGGGATAGATCATTGCAATTGTTGGTCTTCAGCGAGGAATTCCTAGTAGCGCGAGTCATCGGCTCGCGTTGACTACGTCCACGCCCTTTGTACACACGCGCGTCGCTCCTCCGATTGAATGGTCGGTGAAGTGTTGGATCGCGGCGGCGTGGGCGGTTCGCGCCGGCGGCGTCGCGAGAAGTCGCGAACCTTATCATTTAGAGGAAGGAGAAGTCGTAACAAGGTTTCCGTAGGTGAACTGCGGAAGGATCATTGTCGAAACACGCTCCGCGAGCGACCCATGACAGCGTCCACAAGCAGCGAGGACGCGAGGGCCTTGGTCCCCGTCGCCCGAAAGGTCGAGGAAGCGGTGGGCCTCGCCCGCCGCTCTCGCGGCCTAACAACCAACCGGCGCGAAGCGCCAAGGAACATGAAGCGAAAAAGCGCGCTCCGTTCGGGCAGCGTCGTCCTCTTCGAGAACCAGCGACTCGGCAGCGGATATCTCGGCTCGCGCCGATGAAGAGCGCGGCAAAATCGATGCTTGGTGTGAATTGCGAGAATCCGCGAACCATCGAGTCTTTGAGCGCCAAGTTGCGCCCGAAGCCATCCGTGAGGGCGCGTCTGCTGGGTGTCACGCAGCCGTCGCCCCCAACCCCTCGCCCGTGCGGTGCGAAGCGGATCTGGCCTCCGTGCGCTCCTCGCTCGCGGTTGGCCCAAAGCGAGTCCTCGGCGATGATCGCCACGACTATCGGTGGTTGAAAGACCCTCGGGCCAGGCGCGTCGCCGGCCACCGGGACCCGAGACCCCTGCGCGTCCCTAGAGCGCCTCAGCCGCGACCCAGTCGGCGGGAACACCCGTGAGTTTAAGCATATCAATAAAGCGGAGGAAAAGAAACTTACGAGATTCCCCTAGTAGCGGCGAGCGGGAAGAGCCCGGCGAGAATCGGGCGCCCTCGTCGGGTGTAATCTGGAGAAGCGTCCTCGTGGACCGGGCCCAAGTCCCTGGAAGAAGCGGAGAAAGTGAGCCCGTCGTGCCGGACCACTGTCGCACCACGGTATCTGCGAGTCGGGTTGTTTGGGAATCTGCCCCAATCGGCGGTAAATTCCGTCCAAGGCTAAATCGTGCGAGGCGATGGCGAACAAATCTGCGAGAGAAAGATGAAAAGGACTTTGAAAAGAGAGTCAAGAGTGCTTGAAATTGTCGGGAGGAAGCGGATGGGGCGCGATGCGCCCGGTCGGATGTGGAGCAGCGACAAGCGGTCCGCCCGATCGGCTTCGAAGCGCGGACCGGCAGCGGATCGCGGCCCAAGCCGGGCACTAAAGCGCCCGCGGAGCCGTCGCGGCGATCGTGGACATCGGCCCGAATCACGGCGTGCCCGGCACCGCAGCGCTCTGGCGTCGGCGGCGGGCTCCCCATTCGGCCGTCTTGAAACACGGACCAAGTCGACATGTATGCGAGTCAGCGGCGAAGTAAACCGTAAGCGCAAAGGAAGGCGTGGCGGGATCCCAGAGGTTGCACCGTGGCCGACCTCGATCTTACGAGAAGGGTTGGTGAGAGCATGCTGTCGGGACCGAAAGATGGTGAACTATGCTGCGGGGCGAAGCGGAGAAACTACGGTGGAGGCCAGCGGCGATCTTGGCGATGCAAATCGTTAAATCGACTTGGGTATAGAGGCGAAAGACTAATCGAGCCGTCTAGTAGCTGGTTCCCTCAGAAGTTTCCCTCGGGATAGTTGGAGCTCGGGGCGAGTTCTATCGGGTAAAGCCAATGATTAGAGGCATCGGGCGCAGCGCCCTCGACCTATTCTCAAACTTTAAATAGGTAGGGCCAGTGCGCGGTGCCCATTTGGCGGCGCCACGAATCGAGAGCTCCAAGTGGGCCATTTTTGGTAGCGAGCGCGATGCGGGATGAGCCGGAAGCGGGTTCACGGTGCCCAAGCTGCGCTAACCCGAGAACCCACAAAGGGTGTTGGTCGATTAAGGCAGCGGGGCGGTGGTCATGGAAGTCGAAATCCGCTAAGGAGTGTGTAACAACTCACTGCCGAATCAACTAGCCCGAAAATGGATGGCGCTTAGCGCGCGACCTATACCGGCCGTCGGGGCAGAGCGAGCCAGATGAGTAGGAGGCGCGGCGGCTGCAAAACCGAGCGCGAGCGGCGGGCGGCCGTCGGTGCGAATCTTAGTGGTAGTAGCAAATATTCAAATGAGAACTTTGAAGGCGAAGAGGAAAGGTTCCATGTGAGCGGCACTTGCACATGGGTTAGTCGATCCTAAGAGGCGGGGAAGCCGTCCGGCAGTAGCGTCATGCGCCGAAAGGAATCGGGTTAAAATTCCCGAGCAGGGCCTTGGCGGTGGCGGCGTTAGAAGTCGGAGGCGTCGGCGGGGGCCTCGGGAAGAGTTATCTTTTACGTTTAACAGCCGCCCACCACAGAAGCGACTTCGATCGGAGGTAGGGTCGGCGGCGGAAGCACCGCCGCGTCGCGCGGTGTCGGTGCGCCGGCGGCAGTGAAAATCCGGAGGCCGAGTGCCTCCGCGCCCGTCGTACTCATAACGCATCAGTCTCCAGGTGAGCGACCTGCGGCCAATGGAACAATGTAGGCAAGGAAGTCGGCAAAGCGGATCGTAACCTCGGAAAAGGATTGGCTCACGAGGTGGGCGGGGTCGATCCCCAACCCGTCGGTGTCGGCGGACTGCTCGGCTGCTCCGCGGCGAGGCGGGTCGCCAGCGTCTTGCCGAGGGCGGTGAGCGGCCTCGGGGGCCTTCCGGCGTCGAGCGATCGACTTCGAGCGAGTGCGGACAAGGGAATCCATTGTTTAATTAAAACAAAGCATTGCGATGGTCCTGCGGATGCTCCGCGCAATGTGATTTACGCCCGATGCTCACGAATGTCAAAGTGAAGAAATTCAACCAAGCGGGTAAGCGGCGGGAGTAACTATGACTCTCTTAAGGTAGCCAAATGCCTGCGTCATCTAATTAGTAGCGCATGAATGGATTAACGAGATTCCCACTTGTCACTATCTATCAGTGAAACCACGGCCAAAGGAGCGGGCTTGGCGGAATCGTGAGGAAAGAAGACCTGTTGAGCTTGACTCTAGTCAGACTTTGTGAAATGACTTGAGAGGTGTAGGATAAGTGGGGCGGAAGCGGCGGCGGTGAAATACCACTACTTTTAACGTTATTTTACTTATTAGTGAATCGGAGCGGGGGGGCCTCGCCCCTCTTTTTGGACCCAAGGCCGCCACGGCGATCGAGCGGAAGACATTGTCGGTGGGGAGTTTGGTGGGCGGCACATCTGTTAAAAGATAACGCGGTGTCTAAGATGAGCTCAGCGAGCAAATCTCGTGTGGAACAAAGGGTAAAAGCTCGTTTGATTACGATTTCCGATGCGAATCTGAGCCGTGAAAGCGTGGCCTATCGATCCTTTAGACCTTGAATTTGAAGCTAGAGGTGTCGGAAAAGTTACCACGGGGATAAGCGGCTTGTGGCAGCCAAGCGTTCATAGCGGCGTTGCTTTTGATCCTTCGATGTCGGCTCTTCCTATCATTGTGAAGCGAGAATTCACCAAGTGTTGGATTGTTCACCCACCAATAGGGAGCGTGGTGGGTTTAGGCCGTCGTGAGGCAGGTTAGTTTTACCCTGCGATGGCCAGCGTCGCGTGGTAATTCAACCTGATGCGAGAGGCGGTTGATTCGCACAATTGGTCATCGGCTTGGTTGAAAAGCGATGGCGCGAAGCTACCGTCTTATTTGGATTATGGTTGAAACGCCTCTAAGTCGAATCCAGGGCGAGCGACGCCGTGTCAGCGCCAGCTTGCCAGCGATGAGGCCCTCCGGCCCGAGAGCGCGTGCCGTTGGCCAAGCCCGGCCGGGCGAGCCGCGGGCGCTGAAGTACTATTCCCACGGGCGTCGGGCGAGAATCGCTTTGCGGGCGGCTTAAATCTGTGACGGGGTATTGTAAGTGGCGAGTGGCCTTCTGCCCACGATCCGAGATTCAGCCCTTTGTCGCTCAGGTCGTCCCTCCCCCTCGCCTCATCTCCTCTACGCCCCACGAGGTTCAGCGCCCCCTTACCCTCCGTCCCTTAGCGTGCGAGGATGCCCCCATCACTTTCGGTGCGGCAAGTCTTGAAACATTAAAGGTCAAGCGCGAGCACCATCCCTTTCCCAAGTCCAAAGCAGGCCGTGGCGATGCCCAGTGCCTCGGTTGATCCCCTCGATTGGCGATGGCGGTGCCAGTGCCTCCCGATTGCCCCAAGCGGGCCGTGGCGATGCGGTGCCTCGATTGCTCCCAGCGATTGGCGTGGCGTGCCCAGTGCCTCCCGATTGCCCCGTCGGGCCGTGGCGATGCCAGTGCCTCCCACTTGCTCCCCTCGATTGGCGTGGCGTGCCCGATTCCTCGGTTGCGATGGCGAGCGTGGCGATGCCAGTGCCTCGATTGCTCCCAAGCGGGCCGTGGCGATGCCCGGTGCCTCTCGATTGCCCCGCGGGCCGTGGCGATGCCAGTGCCTCCCGATTGCCCCGGCGGGCCGTGGCGATGCCCGATGCCTCCCGATTGCTCCCGGCGGGCCGTGGCGATGCCCGGTGCCTCGATTGCCCCAGCGGGCCGTGGCGATGCCCGGTGCCTCCCGATTGCCCCGGCGGGCGTGGCGATGCCAGTGCCTCCCGATTGCCCCAAGCGGGCCGTGGCGATGCCAGTTCCTCGATTGCCCCGGCGGGCCGTGGCGATGCCAGTGCCTCCCGATTGCTCCCGGCGGGCCGTGGCGATGCCCGGTGCCTCCCGATTGCCCAAGCGGGCCGTGGCGATGCCAGTGCCTCCCGGTTGCTCCCGATTGGCGTGGCGATGCCCGATGCCTCGATTGCCAAGCGGCCGTGGCGATGCCAGTGCCTCCCGATTGCCCCCAGCGGGCCGTGGCGATGCCCGGTGCCTCGATTGCCCCGGCGGGCCGTGGCGATGCCAGTGCCTCCCGATTGCCCCAGCGGGCCGTGGCGATGCGGTGCCTCCCGGTTGCTCCCAGCGGGCCGTGGCGATGCCAGTGCCTCCCGATTGCCCCGGCGGGCCGTGGCGATGCCCGGTGCCTCGATTGCCCGAGCCGTGGCGATGCCAGTGCCTCGATTGCCCCAGCGGGCCGTGGCGATGCCAGTGCCTCCCGATTGCCCCAGCGGGCCGTGGCGATGCCAGTGCCTCCCGATTGCCCCGGCGGGCCGTGGCGATGCCAGTGCCTCCCGATTGCTCCCGCCGATTGGCGTGGCGATGCCCGGTGCCTCCCGATTGCCCCGTCGGGCCGTGGCGATGCCCGGTGCCTCCCGATTGCCCAGCGGGCCGTGGCGATGCCAGTGCCTCCCGATTGCTCCCAAGCGGGCCGTGGCGATGCCAGTGCCTCGATTGCTCCGCCGATTGGCGTGGCGGTGCGATGCCTCCCGATTGCCAAGCGGGCCGTGGCGATGCCAGTGCCTCCCGATTGCCCCGACGTGTCACGGGTCCACTTCCTAGCTCGGACAGTAGTCCCATGCGGCGCCTAGACTTCCACCCAATCTAGGCCAGCCTACTCGTATTCAAGGGTCTTTCCCCCTTATGTTGGATCTCAAGTGTTCTTATCGAGGGTCTTTCACATATCTCAGCCCGATCATCGAGCATCGATATTCCTTGTAGCACGATGTCACCCTTCATCGTGTACATCCTCACGCATCGTCCGAAAGCCTAGCAACAAGCATTGTCCGGCAGCAAGGTAATAAGCAACATCCGACCGTATGGCTGAACCCAAAGCCAATATAGAATATTTGTTCCCCTATACCGAGTGGCATCATTGGCCCGTATACCGAGCGGCATCGTCGGCCTTATACCGAAACCTCGGGCCTAGGAGAGACGCGCACTACAAGCCCCTCGGCCTTGTAGTGTCCATGAAGCTCCTTCTTCATGGAGACACCGAGTCCCTATCTCTCGAGAGCTCGATGCCCGCCGCCTAGTACAATGAGTACGTAGGGAGCTCACTTAGAGTCACGCCCTTGCGCCAGTGACCCCGGGGATGGTGGAGAGCTTGACACCAAATTCGGAGACTAGCTGGGCCCGATCGTGCCCGACCGTGCTCACCCGTGGCCAACTAGTCTCACCCCCCTAAAGAGCATTTGGAGCATAGTGACCTCTGGCAGGAGGAAACATCAGTATGTCTCACCCATCACACCCCCTTGGACTATTCCATATTTATAAAAGTGTCCCGCAAACTTCTCATTCTCTTCAACTGTGCCCTTATACCATCTCATAGGCCTACGGCTTGGCTGGGTTTGGCCAATCCTCGAGGGATGACGGGCTGTCCCCCTTACATTCTCCCCCACTTAGACGATCGATGTCCTCATCGATTTGCCCCGAACACCTCCTATTGAACAATGCTCTCTTGATCATCATGTGCCTCTTCATGTTATTCATCATGTAGGACCAAGCTCTCCTAAATGCCTTGTGCCTCATCAAATCCTTCATCATGTCTGGTTCTCGCATATACCGATTCCCTCATGCATTTTCATATCAACTTGTGCCCATCTTCATACACATTCTTCATATCATCCTCATGTTAGGATGGTGGCATGGTTGCCCCACTCGATCAATGATGGAATGGCTACCCCGCTTGATTAATAATGGTATTATCATTTTCTTCCTTGTGACATTCTGCCCCACTCGGATACTCGACAACCACATGCGACCATTATTATTCTTTGTGGCATTGCAACCCAGCGAGTTCCCACTATGATGGATCTGTTCAATCATCTGCATACTCCCCCACTTAATTCTTCATATCTCATTTTGGGATGATTCCTCCGATGCTTCATTTCTCCGTATTGTGATCAACATGCCTCCGCATGAATCTCTTTGGGCCTTCGCTAAGTCATTCTCGTGGCTTTGCCTTATAGTTGCGCCATCATAAGTACCTCGCAAATAATCACAATACAAAATAGTGTTATACATGAACTCAGACATACGAAAGTAACAATATTCGATTTCGAAGATATGCTATAATATTATAGTTGCCAATAATGAACAACATATTCATCATGTAAATGAATACCGAAACTGACACATTACCGATTTCGTGTATTGCCACGTTCCTCTCGGGAACTCCCATTATGCTCGTGGGACTCATTGCTCAAGTTATGCTTGCCCTCATTTCTTACTGCACACCCATTGTTTGTATATCCATCTCTTGATGCTACTGCTTATCGACGATAAGCAATTCTCGGCTACCAATTGCTTTCGCTCGCCTCGTTCTCTTTCTGTTTGGTTTTGATTCATCTTGGGCATCGCCAAGTGAGTTTGACATTCATGTTCTCTTGAGGTCTCCACCTTTTGCTACTTCTCATCTTCCACTTGGAATGTGGTTGACACCTCGATGGCTACCATATTGCTCATGATTGCACTCTCCACCTGCAAAATTTCACAAGATTGCCTCGAGGGACTTCTCTTATCCCATATGCTTCTTATTTTTGTTTCCTCGGTGAAAAACACATATACACGACTGCCACAGTCATCAAGCTCATCTCGTTATCGCAATCTAAATGCTTGGACATCACAATTGCTTAGATTTCCCACAAGTGTCTGGAACTCTCTTCGACCCCACTATCATCACAATTGTGATCCCAAGATCATTCGTTTGCCCATAACTCAATGTCACTTGACAAGTGCTTCATCATCTCTATGTATTCTCACTTCATAGGTATTCAAGGTGGCCTCAAGCTCTATTGGCACACCCAATTCATCGGGGAGTCATTACCCTCTCCTCAAAAGACTATATCTAATGAGGCGTGCAGCCCTCCCACATGTGGTATCACCACTTTTATCACCATGTGGCTCTGAACAGCACCATCTCGTATTTTACGATTGTTTTGGTGAGCTTTTTCTCATATAAGCTACCACCATCAGCATTATGACCTAGTTACCAGTACTAGGCATCCGAAACTTTTGAGTTTCATAGGGACATTCGGGCTACCGTTTGCCAATGCAACTTAATAGTGCTTACGCGCACAATTGGGCCTCCGCCCTTTCTCGTGTTACCACTAGCCAACTCGTTACCTCCGAAATGGGACCTTGGGTTTTATACCCTTTCTAGGCTTATCGTAAGCCAACTCAATTTCTACGCAACATGATTCGGGATCCACTTGTCCCTTTTCCGAATTTATCTCATAGCTGATTTTACTTCAGCCGCTCTTAGCATCTATCGCCTCGTAATTAAGTGGGATTCAATAGAATCCACACATAAGCCGAACTTGCCATCAATGGCATTCAAGGACCGTCTCGCCTCAAGTTGCACTCTAGCAACAGTCTCATTTTCTATGTTATCCATAGGATAGCAACATTATTATCTCAAGGGACTCAATGCATTTCTCATCCTTCATTTGAAGGTTATAGCAGCCAACCGCAATGGCATTCTCCAAGGAGAAAACAACCATCTCCATACCGATTCGGGTATTTCAACCCATCATTCCGAAGGTTCTCATAACCATTTAAGCTATCTCGAATTTTCCATCTCTTTACTCGCACAAAATACGTTAAGGTATTTTGAAGGCTTTCATAGCCAACAAGTAGCTTCCGAATGCCAACTCTTAACCCAACTAGGGTAAGATACCATCTCCGTGAGATAAGCCGTCAATTTCACAACTCCTGGGGATAACACACCCCCTATCTCGAAAGACTTCCACAGTCTATCAAAATTTCGCAATCGTCTTATCAATCCTTGGGGCTTACTCGTCCCCACACATCTCGAAGACTTTCACAGTCTTTTAAGCAATCCCGAGTATTATCTCCTCATCCGACAAGGGTCATTCACCATCTCAATGGCTTTTAGGGCTACCAGTTGCCCCATATTTTCTAGTGTTTTCTCAATATCGATCGTCTCATTTTTATCCGACCAAAGTCTCAAAAGATGTTACTTGCTTGGCAAATGTCATTTGCCACCACGTTAGCATCCTTTGCATTGAGGAGCCCCAATTGGTGTACTGCACTCGCATACCACCTCTTCAGGGCTCAACAACATCAAGAATACTTATTTGCTCAACATATCACTTATACGTTGTGCATGCCACCATATGTTTCTAACAAGGACATCATGCCCTTTCCCCATCTCGGGGTTGTCCACTCCGCTCACCCTTTCTCAAGGTGAACACACGATTAGCTTTCATCGCTTTATATTTGTATCTCGTGTGCATCACACAATCGAAGATTTCTCAAGGAAGGTATGGATTATTATCCATCACGAGCACTGACCTTGCTCTGATACCAACTGTCACGGGGCCACTTCCTAGCTCGGACAGTAGTCCCGTGCGGCGCCTAGACTTCCACCCAATCTAGGCGACCTTACTGCGTATTCAAAGGTCTTTCCCCCTTAATAAAGGATCTCAAGTGTTCTTATCGAGGGTCTTTTAAGTATCTAGCCCGATCATCGAGCATTGATATTCCTTGTAGCACGATGTCGCCCTTTATCGTGCACATCCTCCCGCATCTTCCGAAAGCCTAGCAACAGGCATGGTCCGACAGCAAGGTAATAAGCAACATCCGACCGTATGGCTGAACCCAAAGCCAATGTTCCCCTATACCGAGTAGCATCATTGGCCCGTATACCGAGCAGCATCGTCGGCCTTATACCGAAACCTCGGGCCTAGGAGAGACGCGCACTACAAGCCCCCCGGCCTTGTAGTGTCCATGAAGCTCCTTCTTCATGGAGACACCGAGTCCCTATCTCTCGAGAGCTCGATGCCCGCCGCCTAGTACAATGAGTACGTAGGGAGCTCACTTAGAGTCACGCCCTTGCGCCAGTGACCCCGGGGATGGTGGAGAGCTTGACACCAAATTCGGAGACTAGCTGGCCCGATCGTGCCCGACCGTGCTCACCGATGGCCAACTAGTCACACCCCCCTAAAGAGCATTTGGAGCATAGTGACCTCTGGCAGGAGGAGACATCAGTATGTCTCACCCATCACACCCCCTTGGACTATTCCATATTTATAAAAGTGTCCCGCAAACTTCTCATTCTCTTCAACTGTGCCCTTATACCATCTCATAGGCCTACGGCTTGGCTGGGTTTGGCCAATCCTCGAGGGATGACGGGCTGTCCCCCTTACACGGGCGTGGCGATGCCCGATTCCTCGATTGCCCAAGCGGGCCGTGGCGATGCCAGTGCCTCCCGATTGCTCCCTTGATTGGCGTGGCGATGCCCGATGCCTCCCGATTGCCGGCGGGCCGTGGCGATGCCAGTTCCTCGATTGCTCCCAAGCGGGCCGTGGCGATGCCAGTGCCTCCCGATTGCCCAAGCGGGCCGTGGCGATGCCAGTTCCTCGATTGCTCCCAAGCGGGCCGTGGCGATGCCCGGTGCCTCGATTGCCCCGAAGCGTGGCGATGCCAGTGCCTCCCGATTGCCCCAGCGGGCCGTGCCCACGCGCCTCCCGGTGCTCTTGCGAGGCGTTTATTATTCACCCATCTCATGCAAAATGAGGCTATAATTGTACGGGATGCGGTTTTATTCCTTAGCTAATAGGCAAAAAGAGGTTACTTTGGCCCCTTTGCTATGGCCGATACACTAACATTTTTATTTTAGTGAGCTCGTCCCTAACATGCTTTTTGCTTATAAGTTATGTTATTCTCTTCGTATACGTGATTGAAATATTACCCAAGATATTCCAGTCATTGGTGCCTTGCATCTACGCTTACCTTCATCATGTGGGGATGCTATCTATGGAGCGCTTCTTGCGTTCTCACTATGACCCTAAGGTTTTGTGCTTCATGTTTTATGGAACAATTCCCTCATTGAGTATAAAGAGCACAAAATCTAATATTGTGCACATGACAACTCTTCTATGATTTTTTCTCTACTTACCTTCCATGCCGATATGGCCAAATGTTATGCCCCTAAGCCAATTCTCCGTGCAAACTTTAAGAAAACCACCCAATGACAACTCAAATGGGTTTATAATATTTTTCTGATGTTCCACAAAAATTTGGTGATTTTCTGATGAGTTTTCTATTTTTTATGAATTTATGTATTTTTCGGGTTAAAAAAATAAAAAAAAATAGCTACGGTGAAAAAAAAAATTTCAAAATTTTTGTGAGAGTAGATTACATTTTTCTAAACACCTCTGCAAAAAATCAGGTCAAAATACCCAAAATTGAATTTTTTAGGGGGGGTGTGATGGCTCGGACATAGTCATGTTTCCTCTGCCCGGACTTCATTGTGTTCCTAATGCTCTTTAGGGGTGTGGGTAGTCACCCCCACAGAAGGCCGGGCACAGGGATGCCTCCGGGCCATATGTGGGCATCGGTTTAGCATGGAAATTAGCTTGTTAGCCCCCTCTCCACCTCTACCCGTCGGTTGGATGTCGGACAAAATCGGAAAAAATCCGTGCGTGGTGGGCGACGCCATGGCTCGGGCCGTTCGCGACAATTGTGGGAAATGAATCGGTGGTTGAATCCTATATAAAAGTGTGTCGAATGGATGCTAGTGCATGGTGCGAGCATGGCATTTGCGTCTTTGTGCTTGTCTTAGGCGTGCGGCGGACATGCGTTACTTTGGGCATGGGAGCTTCGGTTGGCCAGCGTTTGCAAACTAACTCCTTGGGCTGGACTTCGAATCACGGCGATGAACCCGGTGCTATTGGGGCGATCTCCATGCTTGCGTGTGTCAATTGGATCTTTGGTGCAAGGTGTGGGCGTGGCATTTACGTGCTATTCTGTCTTTGGCGTCTTGCGGATAAGCGATGCTGGGCATGGTGTGAGTTCTCGGTGGCATAGGCTTTTGAGGACTTTGGAGTGCAGTGGTAGGCCGAGCTTTATTGGGGTCGATCTCCTTGCTCTCGAGGTGTTAAGTGAAAGTCGGTACAAGGTGTGGGCATGGTGCTTACGTCTTTGTGCTTGTGTCAGTGCGAGCGGACATGCAACGCCATCGGGCATGGGGTGAGCTCACGATGGGGAAGGCTTGCGGGGAGTTGGGATGCTACATTACTCGGGAGTCGTGGATGGGCGTCGGAGTACATTGCGATCGTGCATTGCTCGGGTTGTGGGAATGGTGGCGGTGCTTCCGCAAGTGTTGAGGCATTACAAGTGTTGGGAGAGGCGTGGCGTTACGATGCGTGCTTGATCCTATCTTGCGGCGATGTCGAGGCATGAGTTGTGGCATTGAGTGGTAGCGCTTTCGCCGATTGCGGTGGTGTGCATTGTTGCTTGCGTCGATGTGTCCCTTTGTGATCGTTGCCTTTGCTTAGGTTGAGGGCGAGCACGGTGCCTTTACTTTCTGAAGTTGTGCGAATGTTGAGGTGAGGCGTGGCGTTTCATGCCACATGTGCTCGGCCGATGCATGAGCTTCGGAGGCATGTGTTGAGAACATTATCTGGCGAGTTTCTTGGTGCGGTGATTACTGCATTACAAAGCCCCATTCTTTCCCTTCCGGTGCTTGCATTTGCTACTAAGGTTGCGGGGATGAGCACAGTGCGGATGTTTTGTTGAGCGGCGAGTGCTTGGTGAGAGTGCGGCGTTGGTGCTGCTCAATCAGATGTGCGTTTCTTGAGGCAAAGGCGAAACCTTTGTATGGGAATCCTCGTGGCGAGTCAGCGCTACGTCGAGAATCGAGGCGGGTCGCCGTGTTGCTTGTATTTCCTTTGTTAAGCCGTCCCTCCTCGGATTTGTTTGGCGCCAAGCGGTGTGAGTAGCGGTTCCATTCGGCGTTTTGACTTCCCATCGTGCTTACGCTGCGTCGGGGGCAATTCGTTGGAGTGGGATCAGCGCTCAACGTGCGTGGCGGCGCATGGCGATTGTTTGAGTCGTTTGGGTTGGCGGGCTCTTTGCTCGAGCATTGAAGCTGGCTCGATCCCCTTGATTGTTGCGAGGCGGAATGTGCCTCGGTGACATGATTCGGTTCTGTGTTGCATACCCGCAGCGGGTCGAAAGCTATCTTTGTCCGTTTCGCTGCGCCTTGTTTAGGAGTGCGAGTGAACCCGTGGCGGCATCAGTGCTCCAAGCATGCCTCAGCGCTGCCGTGGCCCACGGAATGTCATTGTGCTCTCGGATGCGGAATGTGATGCGGGCGGAGGGTGGCAACTCCTCCATCAGCCCAAGCGTCCAATCGGTAGCGGAGCCAAGCGCTGTGTCTCGAGGCCTCGGCTCGCGGGAGCTTCGTCGCGGCAGCCGTCGCGAAGGAATGCTACGGTTGATCTGCCGGTAGTCATATGCTTGTCTCAAAGATTAAGCCATGCATGTGTAAGTATGAACTAATTGATTGTGAAGCTGCGAATGGCTCATTAAATCGATTATAGTTTGTTTGATGGTATACGCTACTCGGATAGCAGTAGTAATTCTAGAGCTATCGTGCAACAAACCCGACTTACGGAAGGGATGCATTTATTAGATAAAAGGTCGGCGCGGGCTCTGCGTTGCTCACGATGATTCATGATAACTTTCGGCGGATCGCACGGCCATCGTGCGGCGCATCATTCAAATTTACGCCTATCAACTTTCGATGGTAGGATGAGGCCTACCATGGTGGTGACGGGTGACGGAGAATTAGGGTTCGATTAGGAGAGGAGCACGAGAAGCGGCTACCACATCCAAGGAAAGCGGCGGTAGCGCAAATTACCCAATCGACACGGGAGGTAGTGACACTAAATAACAATACAGGGCTCTTGAGTGGTAATTGGAATAGTACAATCTAAATCCCTTAACGAGGATCCATTGGAGGGCAAATGCGGTGCGGCGGCGCGGTAATTCGGCTCAATAAGCGTATATTTAAGTTGTTGCGGTTAAAAAGCTGCGTAGTTGGACCTTGGGTTGGGTCGGCCGGTCCGCCTCGCGGTGTGCACTGTCGGCTCGTCCCTACTGCGGCGATGCGCTCGGCGCCTTAGCGGAGTCGTGCCTCGTATTGTTACTTTGAAGAAATTAGAGTGCTCAAAGCATGACTACGCTCTGGATACATTAGCATGGGATAACATCATAGGATTTCGGTCCTATTGTGTTGGCCTTCGGGATCGGAGTAATGATTAACAGGGACAGTCGGGGGCATTCGTATTTCATAGTCGGTGAAATTCTTGGATTTATGAAAGGCGAACAAGCTGCGAAAGCATTTGCCAGGATGTTTTCATTAATCAGAGCGAAAGTTGGGGGCTCGAAGGCGATCGGATACCGTCCTAGTCTCAACCATAAGCGATGCCGAGCCGAGGATCGGCGGATGTTGCTTTTAGGACTCATGGCACCTTATGAGAAATCAAAGTCTTTGGGTTAGGGAGTATGGTCGCAAGCTGAAACTTAAAGGAATTGTGGAAGGGCACCACGAGTGGAGCACTGCGGCTTAATTTGACTCAACAGGGAAACTTACGAGTCGGACATAGTAAGGATTGTGGTGAGAGCTCTTTCTTGATTCTATGGGTGGTGGTGCATGGCGTTCTTAGTTGGTGGAAGCGATTTATGCAGTTAATTAGTTAGCGAGCGAGACCTCGGCCTGCTAACTAGCTATGCGGAGGTGACCCTCGCGGCGACTTCTTAGAGGACTATGGCCTTTTAGGCCAAGGAAGTTTGAGGCAATAGCAGTGCAGTGATGCCCTTAGATGTTACGGGCGCCGCGCTTCTGCGATGTATTCAGCGAGTCTATAGCCTTGGTAAGCGGGCGGGTAATCTTTGAAATTTCATCGTGATGGGGATAGATCATTGCAATTGTTGGTCTTCAGCGAGGAATTCCTAGTAAGCGCGAGTCATCGGCTCGCGTTGACTACGTCCACGCCCTTTGTACACACGCCCGTCGCTCCTACCGATTGAATGGTCAGGTGAAGTGTTGGATCGCGGCGTGGGCGGTTCGCCGCCGCGGCGTCGCGAAGTCGCGAACCTTATCATTTAGAGGAAGGAGAAGTCGTAACAAGGTTTCGTAGGTGAACTGCGGAAGGATCATTGTCGAAACACGCTCGCATGAGCGACCCATGACAGCGTCCACAAGCAGCGAGGACGCGGGCCTTCGGTCCCCGTCGCCGAAAGTCGAGGAAGCGGTGGGCCTCGCCCGCCGGCTCTCGCCTAACAACCAACCGGCGAAGCGCCAAGGAACATGAAGCGAAAAAGCGCTCCGTTCGGGCAGCGTCGTCCTCTTCGAGAACCATAGCGACTCGGCAGCGGATATCTCGGCTCGCATCGATGAAGAAGCGCGCAAAATCGATGCTTGGTGTGAATTGCGAGAATCCGCGAACCATCGAGTCTTTGAGCGCAAGTTGCGCGAAGCCATCCGTGAGAACGCGTCTGCACAGGTGTCACGCAGCGTCGCCCCCAACCCCTCGCCCGTGCGGGTGCGAAGCGGATCTGGCCTCCGTGCGCTCCTCGCTCGCGGTTGGCCCAAAAGCGAGTCCTCGGCGATGATACGCCACGGCTATCGGTGGTTGAAAGACCCTCGGACCAGGCGCGCGTCCGCCCACCGGGACCCGAGACCCCTGCGCGTCCCCGAGGAGCGCCTCCGACCGCGACCCAGTCGGTAGGAACACCCGTGAGTTTAAGCATATCAATAAAGCGGAGGAAAAACTTACGAGATTCCCCTAATGTGGCGGCGAGCAGGAAGAGCCCGGCTTGAGAATCGGGCGCCCTCGGCGTCCGGTGTAATCTGGAGAAGCGTCCTCGTGCGGGCCGGGCCCAAGTCCCTGGAAGAAGCGCGGAGAAAGTGAGCCGTCGTGCCGGACCACTGTCGCACCACGTTGTCTGCGAGTCGGGTTGTTTGGGAATCTGCCCCAATCAGGCGGTAAATTCCGTCCAAGGCTAAATCGTGCGAGGCAGATGGCGAACAAATCTGCGAGGAAAGATGAAAAGGACTTTGAAAAGAGAGTCAAAGAGTGCTTGAAATTGTCGGGAGGAAGCGGATGGGGGCGCGATGCGCCCGGTCGGATGTGGAGCAGCGACAAGCGGTCCGCCGATCGGCTTCGAAGCGCGGACCAGCCTTGGATCGCGTGGCCCAAGCCGGGCACTAAGCGCCCGTGAGCCGTCGCGGCGATCGTGGACATCAGCTGGCGAATCACGGCGTGCCCGGCACCATGGCGCTCTGGCGTCGGCGGCGGGCTCCCCATTCGGCCGTCTTGAAACACGGACCAAAGTCGACATGTATGCGAGTCAGCGGGCGGAGTAAACCGTAAAGCGCAAGGAAGGCGTGGCGGGATCCCAGGGTTGCACCGCCGGCCGACCTCGATCTTACGAGAAGGGTTCGGTGAGAGCATGCTGTCGGGACCGAAAGATGGTGAACTATGCTGGCGGGCGAAGCGGAGAAACTACGGTGGAGGCGCGGCGATCTTGGCGATGCAAATCGTTAAATCGACTTGGGTATAGGGCGAAAGACTAATCGAGCCGTCTAGTAGCTGGTTCCCTCAGAAGTTTCCCTCGGGATAGCTGGAGCTCGGGGCGAGTTCTATCGGGTAAAGCCAATGATTAGAGGCATCGGGCGCAGCGCCCTCGACCTATTCTCAAACTTTAAATAGGTAGGGCCAGCGCGGTGCCCATTTGTGGCGCCACGAATCGAGCTCCAAGTGGGCCATTTTTGGTAGCGAGCTAGCGATGCGGGATGAGCAGGAGATTCTGGTGCAAGGTGCGCTAACGAGAACCCACAAAGGGTGTTGGTCGATTAAGGCAACGGGGCGGTGGTCATGGAAGTCGAAATCCGCTAAGGAGTGTGTAACAACTCACTGCCGAATCAACTAGCCCGAAAATGGATGGCGCTTAAGCGCGCGACCTATACCGGCCGTCGGGGCAAGAGCGAGCCAGATGAGTAGGAGGCGCGGCGCGGCTGCAAAACCGAGCGAGCGGGCGGGCCGTCGGTGCGGATCTTAGTGGTAGTAGCAAATATTCAAATGAGAACTTTGAAGGCGAAGAGGAAAGGTTCCATGTGAGCGGCACTTGCACATGGGTTAGTCGATCCTAAGAGGCGGGAAGCCCGTCCGACGGTAGCGTCCGTATGCGAGCCGAAAGGAATCGGGTTAAAATTCCCGAGCAGGGCCTTGGTGTGGCGGCGTTAGAAGTCGGAGGCGTCGGCGGGGCCTCGGGAAGAGTTATCTTTTACGTTTAACGAGCCCGCCCACCACAGAAGCGACTTCGATCGGAGGTAGGGTCAGCGGCCGGAAGAGCACCGCCGCGTCGCGGTGTCGGTGCGCCCGGCCCGTGAAAATCCGGAGGGCCGAGTGCCTCCGCGCCCGGTCGTACTCATAACGCATCGGTCTCCAAGGTGAGCGACCTGCGGCCAATGGAACAATGTAGGCAAGGGAAGTCGGCAAAGCGGATCAGTAACCTCGGGAAAAGGATTGGCTCACGAGATTTGGGCGGGGTCCCGATCCGAACCGTCGGTTGTCGGCGGACTGCTCGGCTGCTCCGCGGCGAGGCGGGTCGCCAGCGTCTTGCCGAGCGAGACGGTGAGCGGCCTCGGGGGCCTTCCGGCGTCGAGCGATCGACTTCGAGCGAGTGCGGACAAGGGAATCCATTGTTTAATTAAAACAAAGCATTGCGATGGTCCTGCGGATGCTCACGCAATGTGATTTACGCCCGATGCTCACGAATGTCAAAGTGAAGAAATTCAACCAAGCGCGGGTAAGCGGCGGGAGTAACTATGACTCTCTTAAGGTAGCCAAATGCCTGCGTCATCTAATTAGTAGCGCATGAATGGATTAACGAGATTCCCACTTGTCACTGTCTACTATCGGCGAAACCACGGCCAAAGAGCGGGCTTGGCGGAATCGTGAGGAAAGAAGACCTGTTGAGCTTGACTCTAGTCAGACTTTGTGAAATGACTTGAGAGGTGTAGGATAAGTGGGGCCGGAAGCGGCGGCGGTGAAATACCACTACTTTTAACGTTATTTTACTTATTAGTGAATCGGAGGCGGGGCCTCGCCCCTCTTTTTGGACCCAAGGCCGCCACGCGGCCGTCCGGCGGAAGACATTGTCGGTGGGGAGTTTGGTGAGGCGGCACATCTGTTAAAAGATAACGCGGTGTCTAAGATGAGCTCAGCGAGCGAAATCTCGTGTGGAACAAAGGGTAAAAGCTTCGTTTGATTACGATTTCCGATGCGAATCTGAGCCAGTGAAAGCGTGGCCTATCGATCCTTTAGACCTTGAATTTGAAGCTAGAGGTGTCGGAAAAGTTACCACGGGGATAAGCGGCTTGTGGCGACCAAGCGTTCATAAGCGGCGTTGCTTTTGATCCTTCGATGTCGGCTCTTCCTATCATTGTGAAGCGAGAATTCACCAAGTGTTGGATTGTTCACCCACCAATAGGGAGCGTGGTGGGTTTAGGCCGTCGTGAGGCGAGGTTAGTTTTACCCTGCGATGGCCGGCGTCGCGTGGTAATTCAACCTGAATGCGAGAGGCGGTTGATTCGCACAATTGGTCATCGCTTGGTTGAAAAGCGATGGCGTGTGAAGCTACCGTCTTATTTGGATTATGGTGAAACGCCTCTAAGTCGAGAATCAGGGCGAGCGGCAACGCCCGTGTCGGCGCCGCTTGCCGACCAGCGATGGGGGCCCTCCGGCCCCGAGCCGCGTGCCGTTGGCCAAGCCCAGCGGCGGACGAGCAGCGCGGGCATGAAGTACTATTCCCACGGGCGTCGGGCGAGAATCGCTTTGCGGGCGGCCATCTGTGACGGGGTATTGTAAGTGGCGAGTGGCCTTGCTGCCACGATCCGCGAGATTCAGCCCTTTGTCGCTCAGGTCGTCCCTCCCCCTCGCCTCATCTCCTCTACGCCCCACGAGGTTAGCGCCCCCTTACCCTCCGTCCCTTAACGTGCGAGGATGCCCCCATCACTTCGGTGCGGCAAGTCTTGAAACATTAAAGGTCAAGCGCGAGCACCATCCCTTTCCCAAGTCCAAAAGCAGGCGTGGCGATGCCCGATGCCTCGGTTGATCCCCTCGATTGGCGGTGGCGGTGCCAGTGCCTCCCGATTTGCCCCGGCGGGCCGTGGCGATGCGGTGCCTCGATTGCTCCCAGCGGGCGTGGCGATGCCCGGTGCCTCGATTGCCCCGTCGGGCCGTGGCGATGCCCGATGCCTCCCTGCTCCCCTCGATTGGCGTGGCGATGCCCGATTCCTCCCGATTGCGATGGCGTGGCGTGCGATGCCTCGATTGCTCCCAAGCGGGCCGTGGCGATGCCAGTGCCTCCCGATTGCCCCGGCGGGCCGTGGCGATGCCCGGTGCCTCGATTGCCCAAGCGGGCGTGCCGATGCCTCCCGATTGCCCCGGCGGGCGTGGCGATGCCAGTGCCTCCCGATTGCTCCCAGGCGGGCGTGGCGATGCCCGGTGCCTCCCGATTGCCCCAGCGGGCGTGGCGATGCCAGTGCCTCGATTGCCCCGGCGGGCCGTGGCGATGCCAGTGCCTCCCGATTGCCCCAAGCGGGCCGTGGCGATGCCAGTGCCTCGATTGCCCGGCGGGCCGTGGCGATGCCCGATGCCTCCCGATTGCCCCAGCGGGCCGTGGCGATGCCCGGTGCCTCCCGATTGCTCCCGGCGGGCCGTGGCGATGCCAGTGCCTCCCGATTGCCCAAGCGGGCCGTGGCGATGCCAGTGCCTCGATTGCTCCCGGCGGGCGTGGCGATGCCCGATGCCTCCCGATTGCCCCAGCGGGCGTGGCGATGCCAGTGCCTCCCGATTGCTCCCAGCGGGCCGTGGCGATGCCCGGTGCCTCCCGATTGCCCAAGCGGGCCGTGGCGATGCCAGTGCCTCGATTGCTCCCGGCGGGCGTGGCGATGCCAGTGCCTCCCGATTGCCCCAGCGGGCGTGGCGATGCCCGGTGCCTCGATTGCCCCGGCGGGCCGTGGCGATGCCAGTGCCTCGATTGCTCCCAGCGGGCCGTGGCGATGCCAGTGCCTCCCGATTGCCCCGGCGGGCCGTGGCGATGCCCGGTGCCTCGATTGCCCCGGCGGGCCGTGGCGATGCCAGTGCCTCCCGATTGCCCCAAGCGGGCCGTGGCGATGCCCGGTGCCTCGATTGCTCCCCCGATTGGCCGTGGCGTGCGATGCCTCCCGGTTGCCCCGTCGGGCCGTGGCGATGCCAGTGCCTCGATTGCCAAGCGGGCCGTGGCGATGCCCGATGCCTCGATTGCCCCAAGCGGGCGTGGCGATGCCAGTGCCTCGATTGCTCCCGCCGATTGGCGTGGCGTGCGGTGCCTCGATTGCTCCCAAGCGGGCGTGGCGATGCCGGTGCCTCGATTGCCCAGCGGGCCGTGGCGATGCCAGTTCCTCGATTGCTCCCAAGCGGGCCGTGGCGATGCCAGTGCCTCGATTGCTCCCGATTGGCGTGGCGATGCCCGATTCCTCCCGATTGCTCCCAAGCGGGCCGTGGCGATGCCAGTGCCTCGATTGCCCAAGCGGGCCGTGGCGATGCCGATTCCTCGATTGCTCCCAAGCGGGCCGTGGCGATGCCGCGCCTCCCGGTGCTCTTGCACGGGGGGCGTTGGTTATTCACCCATCTCATGCAAACTGAGGCTATAATTGGCACGGGATGCAGTTTTATTCCTCAGCTAATAGGCAAAAAAGAGGTTTGCCTGGCCCCTTTGCTAGCATACACTAACATTTTTATTTTCGGCAGGCTCTCGTCCCTAACATGCTTTTTGCTTATAAGTTATGTTATTCTCTTCGTATACGTGATTGAAATATTACCCAAGATATTCCAGTCATTGGTGCCTTGCATCTACGCTTACCTTCATCATGTGGGGATGCTATCTATGGAGCGCTTCTTGCGTTCTCACTATGACCCTAAGGTTTTGTGCTTCATGTTTTATGGAACAATTCCCTCATTGAGTATAAAGAGCACAAAATCTAATATTGTGCACATGACAACTCTTCTATGATTTTTTCTCTACTTACCTTCCATGCCGATATGGCCAAATGTTATGCCCCTAAGCCAATTCTCCGTGCAAACTTTAAGAAAACCACCCAATGACAACTCAAATGGGTTTATAATATTTTTATGATGTTCCACAAAAAATTTGGTGATTTTCTGATGAGTTTTCTATTTTTTATGAATTTATGTATTTTTCGGGTTAAAAAAATAAAAAAAAATAGCTACGGTGAAAAAAAAAATTTCAAAATTTTTGTGAGAGTAGATTACATTTTTCTAAACACCTCTGCAAAAAATCAGGTCAAAATACCCAAAATTGAATTTTTTAGGGGGGGTGTGATGGCTCAGACATAGTCATGTTTCCGCATGCCAGACTACATTGGGTTCCTACTGCTCTTTAGGGGGGTGTGGGTAGTCACCCCCACAGGGCTGACAAGGCCGGGCACAGGGATGCCTCCGGGCCATATGTGGGCATCGGTTTAGCATTGATATTTGCTTGTTTGCCAACTCTCAACCTCTACGGCGTCGTTTGGTAGTCGGAAAAAATCGGAAAAAATCCCGTGCGTGGTGGGCGACGCCATGGCTCGGGCCCGTTCGCGACAATTGAGGGACATGAATCGGTGGTTGAATCCTATATAAAAGTGTGTCGAATGGATGCTGAGTGCATGGTGCGAGCATGGCATTTGCGTCTTTGTGCTTGTCTTAGGCGTGCGGCGGACATGCGTTACCTTGGGCATGGGAGCTTCGGTTGGCCAGCGTTTGCAAACTAACTCCTTGGGCTGGACTTCGAATCACGGCGATGAACCCGGTGCTATTGGGGCGATCTCCATGCTTGCGTGTGTCAATTGGATCTTTGGTGCAAGGTGTGGGCGTGGCATTTACGTGCTATTCTGTCTTTGGCGTCTTGTGGATAAGCGATACTGCTTGGGCATGGTGTGAGTTCTCGGTGGCATAGGCTTTTGAGGACTTTGGAGTGCAGTGGTAGGCCAGAGCTTTATTGGGGTCGATCTCCTTGCTCTCGAGGGTGTTAAGTGAAAGTCGGTACAAGGTGTGGGCATGGTGCTTACGTCTTTGTGCTTGTGTCGAGTGCGAGCGGACATGCAACGCCATCGGGCATGGGGTGAGCTCACGATGGGGAAGGCTTGCGGGGAGTTGGGATGCTACATTACTCGGGGTCGTGGATGGGCGTCGGAACATTGCGATCGTGCATTGCTCGGGTTGTGGGAATGGTGGCGGTGCTTCCGCAAGTGTTGAGGCATTACAAGTGTTGGGAGAGGCGTGGCGTTACGATGCGTGCTTGATCCTATCTTGTGGCGATGTCGAGGCATGAGTTGTGGCATTGAGTGGTAGCGCTTTCCTTCGATTGCGGTGGTGTGCATTGTTGCTTGCGTCGATGTGTCCCTTTGTGATCGTTGCCTTTGCTTAGGTTGAGGGCGAGCACGGTGCCTTTACTTTGCTTTGAAGTTGTGCGAATGTTGAGGTGAGGCGTGGCGTTTCATGCCACATGTGCTCGGCCGATGCATGAGCTTCAGCGGGAGCATGTGTTGAGAACATTATGCGGCGAGTTTCTTGGTGCGGTGATTACCTGTTACAAAGCCCGTTCTTTCCCTTCCGGTGCTTGCATTTGCTACTAAGGTTGCGGGGATGAGCACAGTGCGGATGTTTTGTTGAGGCGGCGAGTGCTTGGTGAGGTGCGGCGTTGGTGGCTGTGCTCAATCCGATGTGCGTTTCTTGAGGCAAAGGCGAGGCAGCTTTGTATGGGAATCCTCGTGGCGAGTCAGCGCTACGTCGAGAATCAGGCGGGTCGCCGTGTTGCTTGTATTTCCTTTGTTAAGCCGTCCCTCCTCGGATTTGTTTAGCGCCAAGCGGTGTGAGTAGCGGTTCCATTCGGCGTTTTGACTTCCCATCGTGCTTACGCTGCGTCGGAGCAATTCGTTGGAGTGGGATCAACGCTCAACGTGCGTGGCGGCGCATGGCGGTTGTTTGAGTCGTTTGGGTTGGCGGGCTCTTTGCTCGAGCATTGAGCTGTTGGCTCGATCCCCTTGATTGTTGCGAGGCGGAATGTGCCTCGGTGACATGGTTCGGTTCTGTGTTGCATACCCACAGCGGAATTGAAAGCTATCTTTGTCCGTTTTAGCTGCGCCTTGTTTAGGAGTGCGAGGTGAACCCGTAGCGGCATCAGTGCTCCAAGCATGCCTCAGCGCTGCCGTGGCCCACGGAATGTCATTGTGCTCTCGGATGCGGAATGTGATGCGGGCGGAGGGTGGCAACTCCTCCATCAGCCCAAGCGTCCAATCGGTAGCGGAGCGGCCGGCGCGCTGTCTCGAGGCCTCGGCTCGCGGGAGCTTCGTCGCGAGCGGCAGCCGTCGCGAAGGAATGCTACGGTTGATCACGCGGTAGTCATATGCTTGTCTCAAAGATTAAGCCATGCATGTGTAAGTATGAACTAATTGGTGTGAAAGCTGCGAATGGCTCATTAAATCGATTATAGTTTGTTTGATGGTATACGCTACTCGGATAGCAGTAGTAATTCTAGAGCTATCGTGCAACAAACCCGACTTACGGAAGGGATGCATTTATTAGATAAAAGGTCGGCGCGGGCTCTGCGCGTTGCTCACGATGATTCATGATAACTCGGCGGATCGCCGCGGCCATCGTGCGGCGGCGCATCATTCAAATTTACGCCCTATCAACTTTCGATGGTAGGATGAGGCCTACCATGGTGGTGGCGGGTGACGGAGAATTAGGGTTCGATTAGGAGAGGAGCACGAGAAGCGGCTACCACATCCAAGGAAGGCGGCGCGCAAATTACCCAATCGACACGCGGGAGGTAGTGACAATAAATAACAATACCGGGCTCTTGAGTGCAGTAATTGGAATAGTACAATCTAAATCCCTTAACGAGGATCCATTGGAGGGCAAATGCGGTGCGGTACGCGGTAATTCGGCTCAATAGCGTATATTTAAGTTGTTGCGGTTAAAAAGCTCGTAGTTGGACCTTGGGTTGGGTCGGCCGGTCGCCTCGCGGTGTGCACTGTCGGCTCGTCCCTTACTGCGGCGATGCGCTCCACGGCCTTAAGCGGCGGAGTCGTGCCTCGTATTACTTTGAAGAAATTAGAGTGCTCAAAGCAAGCCTACGCTCTGGATACATTAGCATGGGATAACATCATAGGATTTCGGTCCTATTGTGTTGGCCTTCGGGATCGGAGTAATGATTAACGAGGGACGATCGGGGGCATTCGTATTTCATAGTCGGTGAAATTCTTGGATTTATGAAAGGCGAACAAGCTGCGAAAGCATTTGCCAAGGATGTTTTCATTAATCAGAGCGAAAGTTGGGGGCTCGAAGGCGATCGGATACCGTCCTAGTCTCAACCATAAGCGATGCCGAGCCGAGGATCGGCGGATGTTGCTTTTAGGACTCATGGCACCTTATGAGAAATCAAAGTCTTTGGGTTAGGGAGTATGGTGCAAGGCTGAAACTTAAAGGAATTGTGGAAGGGCACCACGGGAGTGGAGCACTGCGGCTTAATTTGACTCAACACGGGAAACTTACGAGTCGGACATAGTAAGGATTGTGGTGAGAGCTCTTTCTTGATTCTATGGGTGGTGGTGCATGGCGTTCTTAGTTGGTGGAAGCGATTTATGCAGTTAATTAGTTAGCGAGCGAGACCTCGGCCTGCTAACTAGCTATGCGGAGGTGACCCTCGCGGACGGCTTCTTAGAGGACTATGGCCTTTTAGGCCAAGGAAGTTTGAGGCAATAGCAGTGCAGTGATGCCCTTAGATGTTACGGGCGCCGCGCGCTACTGCGATGTATTCAGCGAGTCTATAGCCTTGGCGAAGCGGGCGGGTAATCTTTGAAATTTCATCGTGATGGGGATAGATCATTGCAATTGTTGGTCTTCAGCGAGGAATTCCTAGTAAGCGCGAGTCATCGGCTCGCGTTGACTACGTCCACGCCCTTTGTACACACCGCGTCGCTCCTACCGATTGAATGGTCAGGTGAAGTGTTGGATCGCGGCGGCGTGGGCGGTTCGCGCCCGGCGGCGTCGCGAAGTCGCGAACCTTATCATTTAGAGGAAGTAAAAGTCGTAACAAGGTTTCCGTAGGTGAACTGCGGAAGGATCATTGTCGAAACACGCTCCGCGAGCGACCGCATGACAGCGTCCACAAGCAGCGGGGACGCGGGGGCCTTGGTCCCCGTCGCCCGAAAGGTCGAGGAAGCGGTGGGCCTCGCCCGCCGGCTCTCGCGGCCTAACAACCAACCGTGCGAAGCGCCAGGAACATGAAGCGAAAAGAAGCGCTCCGTTCGGGGCAGCGTCGTCCTCTTCGAGAACCATAGCGACTCGGCAGCGGATATCTCGGCTCGCGCCGATGAAGAGCGCGGCAAAATCGATGCTTGGTGTGAATTGCGAGAATCCGCGAACCATCGAGTCTTTGAGCGCCAAGTTGCGCCGAAGCCATCCGTGAGAACGCGTCTGCACAGGTGTCACGCAGCCGTCGCCCCAACCCCTCGCCCGTGCGGTGCGAAGCGGATCTGGCCTCCGTGCGCTCCTCGCTCGCGGTTGGCCCAAAAGCGAGTCCTCGGCGATGATCGCCTGACTATCGGTGGTTGAAAGACCCTCGGTGAGCCGCGCGCGTCGCCGGCCACCGGGACCGAGACCCCTGCGCGTCCCTGAGGAGCGCCTCCGACGCGACCAGTCGGTAGGAACACCCGTGAGTTTAAGCATATCAATAAAGCGGAGGAAAAAGAAACTTACGAGATTCCCCTAGTAGCGGCGGCGAGCAGGAAGAGCCCGGCTTGAGAATCGGGCGCCCTCGGCGTCGAATTGTAATCTGGAGAAGCGTCCTCGGCGGGCCGGGCCCAAGTCCCTGGAAGAGGCGCGGAGAAGGTGAGAGCCCCGTCGTGCCGGACCTGTCGCACCACGGTATTGTCTGCGAGTCGGGTTGTTTGGGAATCAGACCCCAATCGGGCGGTAAATTCCGTCCAAGGCTAAATCGTGCGAGAGGCAGATGGCGAACAAATCTGCGCGAGAAAGATGAAAAGGACTTTGAAAAGAGAGTCAAGAGTGCTTGAAATTGTCGGGAGGAAGCGGATGGGGGCGGCGATGCGCCCGTCCGGATGTGGAGCAGCGACAAGCGGTCGCCCGATCGGCTTCGAAGCGCGGACCGGCGGATCGCGTGGCGGCCCAAGCCGGGCACTAAAGCGCCCGCGGAGGCGCCGTCGCGGCGATCGTGGACATCGGTAGCGCCCGTCACGGCGTGCCCGGCACCCGTAGCGCTCTGGCGTCGGCGGCGGGCTCCCCATTCGGCCGTCTTGAAACACGGACCAAAGTCGACATGTATGCGAGTCAGCGGGCGAAGTAAACCGTAAGCGCAAGGAAGGCGTGGCGGGATCCCAGAGGTTGCACCGCCGGCCGACCTCGATCTTACGAGAAGGGTTGAGTGAGAGCATGCTGTCGGGACCGAAAGATGGTGAACTATGCTGGCGGGGCGAAGCGAGAAACTACGGTGGAGGCGCGGCGATCTTGGCGTGCAAATCGTTAAATCGACTTGGGTATAGAGGCGAAAGACTAATCGAGCCGTCTAGTAGCTGGTTCCCTCAGAAGTTTCCCTCGGGATAGCTGGAGCTCGGGGCGAGTTCTATCGGGTAAAGCCAATGATTAGAGGCATCGGGCGCAGCGCCCTCGACCTATTCTCAAACTTTAAATAGGTAGGGCCAGCGCGGTGCCCATTTGGCGGCGCCACGCGAATCGAGAGCTCCAAGTGGGCCATTTTTGGTAGCGAGCTAGCGATGCGGGATGAGCCGGAAGCCGGGTTCACGGTGCCCAAGCTGCGCTAACCCGAGAACCCACAAAGGGTGTTGGTCGATTAAGGCAATGGGGCGGTGGTCATGGAAGTCGAAATCCGCTAAGGAGTGTGTAACAACTCACTGCCGAATCAACTAGCCCGAAAATGGATGGCGCTTAGCGCGCGACCTATACCGGCCGTCGGGGCAAGAGCGAGCCCGATGAGTAGGAGGCGCGGCGGCTGCAAAACCGAGCGCGAGCGGCGGGCGGCCGTCGGTGCAGATCTTAGTGGTAGTAGCAAATATTCAAATGAGAACTTTGAAGGCGAAGAGGAAAGGTTCCATGTGAGCGGCACTTGCACATGGGTTAGTCGATCCTAAGAGGCGGGAAGCCCGTCCGGCAAGCGTCGTAGCGCGAGCCGAAAGGAATCGGGTTAAAATTCCCGAAGGAGCCTTGGTGGCAGCGGCGTTAGAAGTCGGAGGCGTCGGCGGGGCCTCGGGAAGAGTTATCTTTTACGTTTAACAGCCCGCCCACCACAGAGCGACTTCGATCGGAGGTAGGGTCAGCGGCCGGAAGAGCACCGCCGCGTCGCGCGGTGTCGGTGCGCCGGCGGCCGTGAAAATCCGGAGGGCCGAGTGCCTCCGCGCCGGTCGTACTCATAACGCGCATCGGTCTCCAAGGTGAGCGACCTGCGGCCAATGGAACAATGTAGGCAAGGAAGTCGGCAAAGCGGATCAGTAACCTCGGGAAAAGGATTGGCTCACGAGGTGGGCGGGGTCGATCCGAACCCGTCGGTGTCGGCGGACTGCTCGGCTGCTCCGCGGCGAGGCGGGTCGCCAGCGTCTTGGCGAGAGGCGGTGAGCAGCCCCTCGGGGGCCTTCCGGCGTCGAGCGATCGACTTCGAGCGAGTGCGGACAAGGGAATCCATTGTTTAATTAAAACAAAGCATTGCGATGGTCCTGCGGATGCTCACGCCAATGTGATTTACGCCCGATGCTCACGAATGTCAAAGTGAAGAAATTCAACCAAGCGCGGGTAAGCGGCGGGAGTAACTATGACTCTCTTAAGGTAGCCAAATGCCTCGTCATCTAATTAGTGGCGCATGAATGGATTAACGAGATTCCCACTTGTCCTGTCTACTATCGGCGAAACCACGACCAAGAGAGCGGGCTTGGCGGAATCGTGAGGAAAGACCTGCTGTTGAGCTTGACTCTAGTCAGACTTTGTGAAATGACTTGAGAGGTGTAGGATAAGTGGGAGCGGAAGCGGCGGCGGTGAAATACCACTACTTTTAACGTTATTTTACTTATTAGTGAATCGGAGGCGGGGCCTCGCCCCTCTTTTTGGACCCAAGGCCGCCACGGCCGATCGAGCGGAAGACATTGTCGGTGGGGAGTTTGGTGAGGCGGCACATCTGTTAAAAGATAACGCGGTGTCTAAGATGAGCTCAGCGAGCAATCTCGTGTGGAACAAAGGGTAAAAGCTCGTTTGATTACGATTTCCGATGCAGTCTGACGAGTGGCGTGGCCTATCGATCCTTTAGACCTTGAATTTGAAGCTAGAGGTGTCGGAAAAGTTACCACGAGGATAAGCGGCTTGTGGCGACCAAGCGTTCATAAGCGGCGTTGCTTTTGATCCTTCGATGTCGGCTCTTCCTATCATTGTGAAGCGAGAATTCACCAAGTGTTGGATTGTTCACCCACCAATAGGGAGCGTGGTGGGTTTAGGCGAGTCGTGAGGCAGGTTAGTTTTACCCTGCGATGGCCGGCGTCGCGTGGTAATTCAACCTGAATGCGAGAGGAGCGGTTGATTCGCACAATTGGTCATCGCGCTTGGTTGAAAAGCGATGGCGCGAAGCTACCGTCTTGTTGGATTATGGTGAAACGCCTCTAAGTCGAGTCAGGGCGAGCGGCGCCCGTGTCGGCGCCAGCTTGCCGACCAGCGATGAGGCCCTCCGGCCCCGAGCGCGTGCCGTTGGCCAAGCCCCGCGGGCGAGCGCGGGCGCCTGAAGTACTATTCCCACGGGCGTCGGGCGAGAATCGCTTTGCGGGCGACTTAAATCTGTGACGGGGTATTGTAAGTGGCGAGTGGCCTTGCTGCCCACGATCCGCGAGATTCAGCCCTTTGTCGCTCAGATTAAATCCCTCCCCTCCGCCTCATCTCCTCTACGCCCCACGAGGTTAGCGCCCCCTTTCCCCACCCTTAACATACGAGAGGCCCCTTGAGGATGCCCCCATCACTTCGGTGCGGCAAGTCTTGAAACATTAGAGGTCAAGTGCGAGCACCATCCCTTTCCCAAAGTCCAAAAGCAGGCGTGGCGATGCCCGATGCCTCGATTGCTCCCAGCGGGCCGTGGCGATGCCAGTGCCTCGGTTGATCCTCGATTGGCGATGGCGGTGCCAGTGCCTCCCGATTGCCCCGGCGGGCCGTGGCGATGCCGTGCCTCGATTGCTCCCAGCGGGCGTGGCGATGCCAGTGCCTCGATTGCCAAGCGGGCCGTGGCGATGCCCGATGCCTCCCGATTGCTCCCCAAGCGGGCCGTGGCGATGCCCGATTCCTCGATTGCCCCGGCGAGCGTGGCGATGCCCGATGCCTCGATTGCTCCCAGCCGGGCGTGGCGATGCCAGTGCCTCCCGATTGCCCCGTCGGGCCGTGGCGATGCCCGATGCCTCGATTGCTCCCGGCGGGCCGTGGCGATGCCAGTGCCTCGATTGCCCCGGCGGGCGTGGCGATGCCAGTGCCTCGATTGCCCCGGCGGGCCGTGGCGATGCCCGATGCCTCGATTGCCCCGGCGGGCCGTGGCGATGCCCGGTGCCTCCCGATTGCTCCAAGCGGGCCGTGGCGATGCCCGGTGCCTCGATTGCCCCAGCGGGCCGTGGCGATGCGATGCCTCGATTGCCCCGGCGGGCGTGGCGATGCCCGATGCCTCCCGATTGCCCCGGCGGGCCGTGGCGATGCCAGTGCCTCGATTGCCCCGGCGGGCCGTGGCGATGCCAGTGCCTCGATTGCCCAGCGGGCCGTGGCGATGCCCGGTGCCTCCCGATTGCCCCGGCGGGCGTGGCGATGCCAGTGCCTCGATTGCCCCGGCGGGCCGTGGCGATGCCAGTGCCTCGATTGCCCCGGCGGGCGTGGCGATGCCAGTGCCTCGATTGCCCCAGCGGGCCGTGGCGATGCCCGATTCCTCGATTGCCCCGGCGGGCCGTGGCGATGCCAGTGCCTCGATTGCTCCCGCGATTGGCGTGGCGATGCCCGGATGCCTCGATTGCCCCAGCGGGCCGTGGCGATGCCAGTGCCTCGATTGCTCCCAGCGGGCCGTGGCGATGCCCGGTGCCTCGATTGCCCCAGCGGGCCGTGGCGATGCCAGTGCCTCGATTGCTCCCCGATTGGCGTGGCGATGCGATGCCTCGATTGCCCCAAGCGGGCCGTGGCGATGCCCGGTGCCTCGATTGCCCCAAGCGGGCGTGGCGATGCCAGTTCCTCGATTGCTCCCAGCGGGCCGTGGCGATGCCCGGTGCCTCCCGGTTGCTCCGATTGGCGTGGCGATGCCAGTGCCTCGATTGCCCCGGCGGGCCGTGGCGATGCCCGATTCCTCGATTGCTCCCAAGCGGGCCGTGGCGATGCCAGTGCCTCCCGATTGCCCCAGCGGGCCGTGGCGATGCGGTTCCTCGATTGCTCCCGATTGGCGTGGCGATGCCCGGATTCCTCGATTGCTCCCAAGCGGGCCGTGGCGATGCCAGTGCCTCGATTGCCTCAAGCGGGCCGTGGCGATGCTCTTGCTCTTGCGAGGCGTTTATTATTCACACCATCTCATGCAAAATGAGGCTATAATTGTACGGGATGCGGTTTTATTCCTTAGCTAATAGGCAAAAAAGAGGTTTACTTTGGCCCCTTTGCTAGCATACACTAACATTTTATTTTTTGAGAGCTCGTCCCTAACATGCTTTTTGATTATAAGTTTTGTTATTCTCTTGGTATTCGTTATTGACATATTACCCAAGATATTCCAGTCATTGGTGCCTTGCATCTACGCTTACCTTCATCATGTGGGGATGCTATCTATGGAGCGCTTCTTGCGTTCTCACTATGACCCTAAGGTTTTGTGCTTCATGTTTTATGGAACAATTCCCTCATTGAGTATAAAGAGCACAAAATCTAATATTGTGCACATGACAACTCTTCTATGATTTTTTCTCTACTTACCTTCCATGCCGATATGGCCAAATGTTATGCCCCTAAGCCAATTCTCCGTGCAAACTTTAAGAAAACCACCCAATGACAACTCAAATGGGTTTATAATATTTTTCTGATGTTCCACAAAAAATTTGGTGATTTTCTGATGAGTTTTCTATTTTTTATGAATTTATGTATTTTTCGGGTTAAAAAAATAAAAAAAATAGCTACGGTGAAAAAAAAAATTTCAAAATTTTTGTGAGAGTAGATTACATTTTTCTAAACACCTCTGCAAAAAATCAGGTCAAAATACCCAAAATTGAATTTTTTAGGGGGGGTGTGATGGCTCAGACATAGTCATGTTTCCTCCTGCCCGACTTCATTGTGTTCCTAATGCTCGTTAGGGGTGTGGGTAGTCACCCCCACAGGACAAGGCCGGGCACAGGGATGCCTCCAGGCCATATGTGGGCATCGGTTTAGCATGGAAATTAGCTTGTTAGCCCCCTCTCCACCTCTACCCCGTCGGTTGGAAGTCGGAAAAAATCGGAAAAAAATCCCGTGCGTGGTGGGCCCGGCCCGCCATGGCTCGGGCCCGTTCGCAGCAATTGTGGGAAATGAATCGGTGGTTGAATCCTATATAAAAGTGTGTCGAATGGATGCTAGTGCATGGTGCGAGCATGGCATTTGCGTCTTTGTGCTTGTCTTGAAGCGTGCGGCGGACATGCGTTACTGGGCATGGGAGCTTCGGTTGGCCAGCGTTTGCAAACTAACTCCTTGGGCTGGACTTCGAATCACGGCGATGAACCCGGTGCTATTGGGGCGATCTCCATGCTTGCGTGTGTCAATTGGATCTTTGGTGCAAGGTGTGGGCGTGGCATTTACGTGCTATTCTGTCTTTGGCGTCTTGTGGATAAGCGATACTGCTTGGGCATGGTGTGAGTTCTCGGTGGCATAGGCTTTTGAGGAGTTTGGAGTGCAGTGGTAGGCCGAGCTTTATTGAGTCGATCTCCTTGCTCTCGAGGGTGTTAAGTGAAAGTCGGTACAAGGTGTGGGCATGGTGCTTACGTCTTTGTGCTTGTGTCAGTGCGAGCGGACATGCAGCGCCATCGGGCATGGGGTGAGCTCACGATGGGGAAGGCTTGCGGGGAGTTGGGATGCTACATTACTCGGGAGTCGTGGATGGGCGTCGGAGTACATTGCGATCGTGCATTGCTCGGGTTGTGGGAATGGTGGCGGTGCTTCCGCAAGTGTTGAGGCATTACAAGTGTTGGGAGAGGCGTGGCGTTACGATGCCGTGCTTGATCCTATCTTGTGGCGATGTCGAGGCATGAGTTGTGGCATTGAGTGGTAGCGCTTTCCTTCGATTGCGGTGGTGTGCATTGTTGCTTGCGTCGATGTGTCCCTTTGTGATCGTTGCCTTTGCTTAGGTTGAGGGGCGAGCACGGTGCCTTTACTTTGCTTTGAAGTTGTGCGAATGTTGAGGTGAGGCGTGGCGTTTCATGCCACATGTGCTCGAGCGATGCATGAGCTTCAGCGAGGCATGTGTTGAGAACATTGTCTGGCGAGTTTCTTGGTGCGGTGATTACTGCATTACAAAGCCCGTTCTTTCCCTTCCGGTGCTTGCATTTGCTACTAAGGTTGCGGGGATGAGCACAGTGCGGATGTTTTGTTGAGGCGGCGAGTGCTTGGTGAGAGTGCGGCGTTGTGGCTGTGCTCAATCCGATGTGCGTTTCTTGAGGCAAGGCGAGAACCTTTGTATGGGAATCCTCGTGGCGAGTCAGCGCTACGTCGAGAATCGAGCGGGTCCCGCCGTGTTGCTTGTATTTCCTTTGTTAAGCCGTCCCTCCTCGGATTTGTTTAGCGCCAAGCGGTGTGAGTAGCGGTTCCATTCGGCGTTTTGACTTCCCATCGTGCTTACGCTGCGTCGGGAGCAATTCGTTGGAGTGGGATCAGCGCTCAACGTGCGTGGCGGCGCATGGCGGTTGTTTGATCGTTTGGGTTGGCGGGCTCTTTGCTCGAGCATTGAAGCTGGCTCGATCCCGCCGATTGTTGCGAGGCGGAATGTGCCTCGGTGACATGGTTCGGTTCTGTGTTGCATACCCGCAGCGGAATTGAAAGCTATCTTTGTCCGTTTTAACTGCGCCTTGTTTAGGAGTGCGAGGTGAACCCGTAGCGGCATCAGTGCTCCAAGCATGCCTCAGCGGCTGCCGTGGCCGCGGAATGTCATTGTGCTCTCGGATGCGGAATGTGATGCGGGCGGAGGGTGGCAACTCCCTCCATCGGCCCAAGCGTCCAATCGGTAGCGGAGCGGCCGGCGCTGTCTCGAGGCCTCGGCTCGCGGGGGCTTCGTGCGAGCGGCAGCCGTCGCGAAGGAATGCTACGGTTGATCTGCGGTAGTCATATGCTTGTCTCAAAGATTAAGCCATGCATGTGTAAGTATGAACTAATTGATTTGTGAAAGCTGCGAATGGCTCATTAAATCGATTATAGTTTGTTTGATGGTATACGCTACTCGGATAGCAGTAGTAATTCTAGAGCTAATCGTGCAACAAACCCGACTTACGGAAGGGATGCATTTATTAGATAAAAGGTCGGCGCGGGCTCTGCGTTGCTCACGATGATTCATGATAACTTTCGGCGGATCGCCGCGGCCATCGTGCGGCGGCGCATCATTCAAATTTACGCCCTATCAACTTTCGATGGTAGGATGAGGCCTACCATGGTGGTGGCGGGTGACGGAGAATTAGGGTTCGATTCGGAGGAGAGGAGCACGAAAGCGGCTACCACATCCAAGGAAAGCGGTAGCGCAAATTACCCAATCGACACGGGAGGTAGTGACAATAAATAACAATACCGGGCTCTTGAGTGCAGTAATTGGAATAGTACAATCTAAATCCCTTAACGAGGATCCATTGGAGGGCAAATGCGGTGCGGCCGCGGTAATTCCAGCTCAATAGCGTATATTTAAGTTGTTGCGGTTAAAAAGCTGCGTAGTTGGACCTTGGGTTGGGTCGGCCGGTCGCCTCGCGGTGTGCACTGTCGGCTCGTCCCTTCTGCGGCGATGCGCTCACGGCCTTAGCGGCCGGGTCGTGCCTCGTATTTGTTACTTTGAAGAAATTAGAGTGCTCAAAGCAAGCCTACGCTCTGGATACATTAGCATGGGATAACATCATAGGATTTCGGTCCTATTGTGTTGGCCTTGGGATCGGAGTAATGATTAACGAGGGACGATCGGGGCATTCGTATTTCATAGTCGGTGAAATTCTTGGATTTATGAAAGGCGAACAAGCTGCGAAAGCATTTGCCAAGGATGTTTTCATTAATCAGAGCGAAAGTTGGGGGCTCGAAGGCGATCGGATACCGTCCTAGTCTCAACCATAAGCGATGCCGAGCCGAGGATCGGCGGATGTTGCTTTTAGGACTCATGGCACCTTATGAGAAATCAAAGTCTTTGGGTTAGGGAGTATGGTGCATGGCTGAAACTTAAAGGAATTGTGGAAGGGCACCACGAGTGGAGCACTGCGGCTTAATTTGACTCAACACGGGAAACTTACGAGTCGGACATAGTAAGGATTGTGGTGAGAGCTCTTTCTTGATTCTATGGGTGGTGGTGCATGGCGTTCTTAGTTGGTGGAAGCGATTTATGCAGTTAATTAGTTATGAGCGAGACCTCGGCCTGCTAACTAGCTATGCGGAGGTGACCCTCGCGGACCGGCTTCTTAGAGGACTATGGCCTTTTAGGCCAAGGAAGTTTGAGGCAATAGCAGTGCAGTGATGCCCTTAGATGTTACGGGCGCCGCGCTTCTGCGATGTATTCAGCGAGTCTATAGCCTTGGCGAAGCGGGCCGGGTAATCTTTGAAATTTCATCGTGATGGGGATAGATCATTGCAATTGTTGGTCTTCAGCGAGGAATTCCTAGTAAGCGCGAGTCATCGGCTCGCGTTGACTACGTCCACGCCCTTTGTACACACGCCCGTCGCTCCTACCGATTGAATGGTCGGTGAAGTGTTCGGATCGCGGCGGCGTGGGCGGT
The DNA here is from genome assembly GCF_030052815.1 of Hevea brasiliensis. NCBI lineage: Eukaryota > Viridiplantae > Streptophyta > Magnoliopsida > Malpighiales > Euphorbiaceae > Hevea > Hevea brasiliensis. The sequence continues at coordinate 14,057 of NW_026614922.1, read as the reverse complement.
TCGCGCCGGCGGCGTCGCGAGAAGTCGCGAACCTTATCATTTAGAGGAAGGAGAAGTCGTAACAAGGTTTCCGTAGGTGAACTGCGGAAGGATCATTGTCGAAACTGCTCCGCGAGCGACCCATGACAGCGTCCACAAGCAGCGAGGACGCGGGGGCCTTCGGTCCCCGTCGCCCGAAAGGTCGAGAAGCGGTGGGCCTCGCCCGCCGGCTCTCGCGGCCTAACAACCAACCCGCGAAGCGCCAAGGAACATGAAGCGAAAAGAAGCGCTCCGTTCGGGACAGCGTCGTCCTCTTCGAGAACCATAGCGACTCGGCAGCGGATATCTCGGCTCGCATCGATGAAGAAGCGCGGCAAAATCGATGCTTGGTGTGAATTGCGAGAATCCGCGAACCATCGAGTCTTTGAGCGCAAGTTGCGCCGAAGCCATCCGGCCGAGGCACGTCTGCACTGGGTGTCACGCAGCCGTCGCCCCAACCCCTCGCCCGTGCGGTGCGAAGCGGATCTGGCCTCCGTGCGCTCCTCGCTCGCGGTTGGCCCAAAAGCGAGTCCTCGGCGATGATACGCCACGGCTATCGGTGGTTGAAAGACCCTCGGACGAGCGCGCGTGTCGCCGGCCACCGGGACCGAGACCCCTGCGCGTCCACGAGGAGCGCCTCCGACCGCGACCAGTCGGCGGGAACACCCGTGAGTTTAAGCATATCAATAAAGCGGAGGAAAAGAAACTTACGAGATTCCCCTAGTAGCGGCGAGCAGGAAGAGCCCGGCGAGAATCGGGCGCCCTCGGCGTCCGGGTGTAATCTGGAAGCGTCCTCGTGCGGACCGGGCCCAAGTCCACTGGAAGAGGCGCGGAGAAAGTGAGAGCCGTCGTGCCGGACCACTGTCGCACCACGGTATTGTCTGCGAGTCGGGTTGTTTGGGAATCTGACCCCAATCGGGCGGTAAATTCCGTCCAAGGCTAAATCGTGCGAGAGGCCGATGGCGAACAAATCTGCGAGGAAAGATGAAAAGGACTTTGAAAAGAGAGTCAAAGAGTGCTTGAAATTGTCGGGAGGAAGCGGATGGGGGCGGCGATGCGCCCGGTCGGATGTGGAGCGACAAGCGGTCCGCCCGATCGGCTTCGAAGCGCGGACGGCCAGCGGATCGCGGCGGCCCAAGCCGGGCACTAAGCGCCAGCGGAGCGCCGTCGCGGCGATCGTGGACATCGTAGCGGCGCCGTCACGGCGTGCCCGGCACCAGTAGCGCTCTGGCGTCGGCGGCGGGCTCCCCATTCGGCCGTCTTGAAACACGGACCAAGAGTCGACATGTGTGCGAGTCAGCGGGCGGAAGTAAACGTAAGCGCAAGGAAGGCGGTGGCGGGATCCCAGAGGTTGCACCGCCGGCCGACCTCGATCTTACGAGAAGGGTTCGGTGAGAGCATGCTGTCGGGACCGAAAGATGGTGAACTATGCTGGCGGGGCGAAGCGAGAAACTCTGGTGGAGGCCAGCGGCGATCTTGGCGTGCAAATCGTTAAATCGACTTGGGTATAGAGGCGAAAGACTAATCGAGCCGTCTAGTAGCTGGTTCCCTCAGAAGTTTCCCTCGGGATAGTGGAGCTCGGGGCGAGTTCTATCGGGTAAAGCCAATGATTAGAGGCATCGGGCGCAGCGCCCTCGACCTATTCTCAAACTTTAAATAGGTAGGGCGGCGGCTGCCCATTTGGCGGCGCCACGGAATCGAGAGCTCCAAGTGGGCCATTTTTGGTAGCGAGCTAGCGATGCGGGATGAGCCGAAGGCCGGGATTCACGGTGCCCAGCTGCGCGCTAACGAGAACCCACAAAGGGTGTTGGTCGATTAAGGCAGCGGGGCGGTGGTCATGGAAGTCGAAATCCGCTAAGGAGTGTGTAACAACTCACTGCCGAATCAACTAGCCCGAAAATGGATGGCGCTTAGCGCGCGACCTATACCGGCCGTCGGGGCAAGAGCGAGCCAGATGAGTAGGAGGCGCGGCGGCCTGCAAAACCGAGCGCGAGCGGCGGAAGCGGCCGTCGGTGCGGATCTTAGTGGTAGTAGCAAATATTCAAATGAGAACTTTGAAGGCGAAGAGGAAAGGTTCCATGTGAGCGGCACTTGCACATGGGTTAGTCGATCCTAAGAGGCGGGGAAGCGCGTCCGGCAGTAGCGTCATGCGAGCCGAAAGGAATCGGGTTAAAATTCCCGAGCAAGGCCTTGGCGGTAGCGGCGTTAGAAGTCGGAGGCGTCGGCGGGGGCCTCGGGAAGAGTTATCTTTTACGTTTAACGACCCGCCCACCACAGAAGCGACTTCGATCGGAGGTAGGGTCAGCGGCCGGAGAAGAGCACCGCCGCGTCGCGCGGTGTCGGTGCGCGCCCGGCGGCCGTGAAAATCCGGAGGGCCGAGTGCCTCCGCGCCCGGTCGTACTCATAACGCATCAGGTCTCCAAGGTGAGCGACCTGCGGCCAATGGAACAATGTAGGCAAGGAAGTCGGCAAAGCGGATCAGTAACCTCGGGAAAAGGATTGGCTCACGAGGTGGGCGGGGTCGATCCCCAACCCGTCGGTGTCGGCGGACTGCTCGGCTGCTCCGCGGCGAGGCGGGTCGCCAGCGTCTTGGCGAGAGAGACGGTGAGCAGCCCCTCAGGGGGCCTTCCGAGGCGTCGAGCGATCGACTTCGAGGCCCGAGTGCGGACAAGGGAATCCATTTAATTAAAACAAAGCATTGCGATGGTCCTGCGGATGCTCACGCAATGTGATTTACGCTTGATGCTCACGAATGTCAAAGTGAAGAAATTCAACCAAGCGCGGGTAAGCGGCGGGAGTAACTATGACTCTCTTAAGGTAGCCAAATGCCTGCGTCATCTAATTAGTGGCGCATGAATGGATTAACGAGATTCCCACTTGTCCTGTCTACTATCGGTGAAACCACGGCCAAGGAGCGGGCTTGGCGGAATCGTGAGGAAAGAAGACCTGTTGAGCTTGACTCTAGTCAGACTTTGTGAAATGACTTGAGAGGTGTAGGATAAGTGGGGCGGAAGCGGCGGCGGTGAAATACCACTACTTTTAACGTTATTTTACTTATTAGTGAATCGGAGGCGGGGCCTCGCCCCTCTTTTTGGACCCAAGGCCGCCACGGCCGATCGAGCGGAAGACATTGTCGGTGGGGAGTTTGGTGAGGCGGCACATCTGTTAAAAGATAACGGTGTCCTAAGATGAGCTCAGCGAGCAATCTCGTGTGGAACAAAGGGTAAAAGCTCGTTTGATTACGATTTCCGATGCGAATCTGAGCCAGTGAAAGCGTGGCCTATCGATCCTTTAGACCTTGGGATTTGAAGCTAGAGGTGTCGGAAAAGTTACCACGGGGATAAGCGGCTTGTGGCGAGCCAAGCGTTCATAAGCGGCGTTGCTTTTGATCCTTCGATGTCGGCTCTTCCTATCATTGTGAAGCGAATTCACCAAGTGTTGGATTGTTCACCCACCAATAGGGAGCGTGGTGGGTTTAGGCCGTCGTGAGGCGAGGTTAGTTTTACCCTGCGATGGCGGCGTCGCGTGGTAATTCAACCTGAATGCGAGAGGCGGTTGATTCGCACAATTGGTCATCGCGCTTGGTTGAAAAGCGATGGCGTGAAGCTACCGTCTTATTTGGATTATGGTGAAACGCCTCTAAGTCGAATCCGGGCGAGCGGCGCCCGTGTCGGCGCCGCTTGCCGACCAGCGATGAGGCCCTCCGGCCCCGAGCGCGTGCCGTTGGCCAAGCCCCGCGGCGGGCGAGCGCGGGCGCTGAAGTACTATTCCCACGGGCGTCGGGCGAGAATCGCTTTGCGGGCGGCTTAAATCTGTGACGGGGTATTGTAAGTGGCGAGTGGCCTTGCTGCCACGATCCGCGAATTCAGCCCTTTGTCGCTCAGATTCGTCCCTCCCCCTCGCCTCATCTCCTCTACGCCCCACGAGGTTAGCGCCCCCTTACCCCACCCTTAACATGCGAGGCCCCTTGAGGATGCCCCATCACTTCGGTGCGGCAAGTCTTGAAACATTAGAGGTCAAGTGCGAGCACCATCCCTTTCCCAAGTCCAAAAGCAGGCGTGGCGATGCGATGCCTCGGTTGCTCCCAGCGGGCCGTGGCGGTGCCCGGTGCCTCGGTTGATCCCCTCGATTGGCGGTGGCGATGCAGGTGCCTCGATTGCCCCGGCGGGCCGTGGCGATGCGGTGCCTCGATTGCTCCCAGCGGGCCGTGGCGATGCGGTGCCTCGATTGCTCCCAAGCGGGCCGTGGCGATGCCAGTGCCTCCCGATTGCCCCGGCGGGCCGTGGCGATGCCCGATTCCTCCCGATTGCCCCAAGCGAGCCGTGGCGATGCCCGATGCCTCCCGATTGCTCCCAGCCGGGCGTGGCGATGCCAGTGCCTCCCGATTGCCCCGTCGGGCCGTGGCGATGCCCGATGCCTCGATTGCTCCCCGGCGGGCCGTGGCGATGCCAGTGCCTCCCGATTGCCCCGGCGGGCGTGGCGATGCCCGATGCCTCGATTGCCCGGCGGGCCGTGGCGATGCCCGATGCCTCCCGATTGCCCCGGCGGGCCGTGGCGATGCCGGTGCCTCCCGATTGCCCCGGCGGGCCGTGGCGATGCCAGTGCCTCCCGATTGCCCCAAGCGGGCCGTGGCGATGCCAGTGCCTCGATTGCCCCGGCGGGCGTGGCGATGCCCGATGCCTCGATTGCTCCCAGCGGGCCGTGGCGATGCCCGATGCCTCCCGATTGCCCCGGCGGGCCGTGGCGATGCCAGTGCCTCGATTGCCCCGGCGGGCGTGGCGCGTGCGATGCCAGTGCCTCCCGATTGCTCCCCGATTGGCGTGGCGTGCCCGATGCCTCCCGATTGCCCCGGCCGTGGCGATGCCAGTGCCTCGATTGCCGGCGGGCCGTGGCGATGCCCGATGCCTCCCGATTGCCCCGGCGGGCCGTGGCGATGCCAGTGCCTCCCGATTGCCCCAGCGGGCCGTGGCGATGCCAGTGCCTCCCGATTGCTCCCCGATTGGCGTGGCGTGCGATGCCTCGATTTGCCCAGCGGGCCGTGGCGATGCCAGTGCCTCCCGATTGCCCCGGGCCGTGGCGATGCCAGTGCCTCGATTGCCCCGGCGGGCCGTGGCGATGCCCGGTGCCTCCCGATTGCTCCCGCCGGGCGTGGCGATGCCCGGTGCCTCGATTGCCCCGGCGGGCCGTGGCGATGCCCGGTGCCTCCCGATTGCCCAGCGGGCCGTGGCGATGCCAGTGCCTCGATTGCTCCCGCCGATTGGCGTGGCGATGCCAGTGCCTCCCGGTTGCTCCCCGTCGGGCCGTGGCGATGCGGTGCCTCGATTGCCCAAGCGGGCCGTGGCGATGCCCGATTCCTCGATTGCCCAAGCGGGCCGTGGCGATGCCCGATGCCTCGATTGCTCCCGCGATTGGCGTGGCGATGCCCGGTGCCTCGGATTGCCCCGGCGGGCCGTGGCGATGCCGATGCCTCCCGATTGCCCAGCGGGCCGTGGCGATGCCCGATTCCTCGATTGCTCCCAAGCGGGCCGTGGCGATGCGGTGCCTCCCGATTGCCCCAAGCGGGCCGTGGCGATGCCAGTTCCTCCCGATTGCCCGATTGCTCCCCAAGCGGGCCGTGGCGATGCCAGTGCCTCGATTGCCCCAAGCGGGCCGTGGCGATGCCGCGCCTCCCGGTGCTCTTGCGGGGCGTTTGTTATTCACCCATCTCATGCAAAATGAGGCTATAATTGGCACGGGATGCAGTTTTATTCCTCAGCTAATAGGCAAAAAAGAGGTTCGCCTGGCCCCTTTGCTAGCATACACTAACATTTTTATTTTCGGCAGGCTCTCGTCCCTAACATGCTTTTTGCTTATAAGTTATGTTATTCTCTTCGTATACGTGATTGAAATATTACCCAAGATATTCCAGTCATTGGTGCCTTGCATCTACGCTTACCTTCATCATGTGGGGATGCTATCTATGGAGCGCTTCGTGCGTTCTCACTATGACCCTAAGGTTTTGTGCTTCATGTTTTATGGAACAATTCCCTCATTGAGTATAAAGAGCACAAAATCTAATATTGTGCACATGACAACTCTTCTATGATTTTTTCTCTACTTACCTTCCATGCCGATATGGCCAAATGTTATGCCCCTAAGCCAATTCTCCGTGCAAACTTTAAGAAAACCACCCAATGACAACTCAAATGGGTTTATAATATTTTTCTGATGTTCCACAAAAAATTTGGTGATTTTCTGATGAGTTTTCTATTTTTTATGAATTTATGTATTTTTCGGGTTAAAAAAATAAAAAAAAATAGCTACGGTGAAAAAAAAAATTTCAAAATTTTTGTGAGAGTAGATTACATTTTTCTAAACACCTCTGCAAAAAATCAGGTCAAAATACCCAAAATTGAATTTTTTAGGGGGGGTGTGATGGCTCAGACATAGTCATGTTTCCTCCTGCCAGACTTCATTGTGTTCCTAATGCTCTTTAGGGGGGTGTGGGTAGTCACCCCCACAGGGACAAGGCCGGGCACAGGGATGCCTCCAGGCCATATGTGGGCATCGGTTTAGCATGGAAATTAGCTTGTTAGCCCCCTCTCCACCTCTACCCCGTCGGTTGGAAGTCGGAAAAAATCGGAAAAAAATCCCGTGCGTGGTGGGCCCGGCCCGCCATGGCTCGGGCCCGTTCGCAGCAATTGTGGGAAATGAATCGGTGGTTGAATCCTATATAAAAGTGTGTCGAATGGATGCTAGTGCATGGTGCGAGCAGGGCATTTGCGTCTTTGTGCTTGTCTTGAAGCGTGCGGCGGACATGCGTTACCTTGGGCATGGGAGCTTCGGTTGGCCAGCGTTTGCAAACTAACTCCTTGGGCTGGACTCGAATCACGGCGATGAACCCGGTGCTATTGGGGCGATCTCCATGCTTGCGTGTGTCAATTGGATCTTTGGTGCAAGGTGTGGGCGTGGCATTTACGTGCTATTCTGTCTTTGGCGTCTTGCGGATAAGCGATACTGCTTGGGCATGGTGTGAGTTCTCGGTGGCATAGGCTTTTGAGGAGTTTGGAGTGCAGTGGTAGGCCGAGCTTTATTGGGGTCGATCTCCTTGCTCTCGAGGGTGTTAAGTGAAAGTCGGTACAAGGTGTGGGCATGGTGCTTACGTCTTTGTGCTTGTGTCGAGTGCGAGCGGACATGCAACGCCATCGGGCATGGGGTGAGCTCACGATGGGGAAGGCTTGCGGGGAGTTGGGATGCTACATTACTCGGGAGTCGTGGATGGGCGTCGGACATTGCGATCGTGCATTGCTCGGGTTGTGGGAATGGTGGCGGTGCTTCCGCAAGTGTTGAGGCATTACAAGTGTTGGGAGAGGCGTGGCGTTACGATGCCGTGCTTGATCCTATCTTGTGGCGATGTCGAGGCATGAGTATTGGCAATGAGTGGTAGGCGCTTTCCTACGATTGCGGTGGTGTGCAGTGTTGCTTGCGGCGATGTGTCCCTGTGAGAGCGTTGCCTTTGCTTAGGTAGAGGGGCGAGCACGGTGCCTTTACTTTGCTTTGAAGTTGTGCGAATGTTGAGGTGAGGCGTGGCGTTTCATGCCACATGTGCTCGAGCGATGCATGAGCTCAGCGAGGCATGTGTTGAGAACATTATGCGGCGAGTTTCTTGGTGCGGTGATTACTGCTTTATTACAAAGCCCGTTCTTTCCCTTCCGGTGCTTGCATTTGCTACTAAGGTTGCGGGGATGAGCACAGTGCGGATGTTTTGTTGAGGCGGCGAGTGCTTGGTGAGGAGTGCGGCGTTCGGCTGTGCTCAATCCGATGTGCGGTTTCTTGAGGCAAAGTGAGAGCCTTTGTATGGGAATCCTCGTGGCGAGTCAGCGCTACGTCGAGAATCGAGGCGGGTCGCCGTGTTGCTTGTATTTCCTTGTTAGCCGTCCCTCCTCGGATTTGTTTAGCGCCAAGCGGTGTGAGTAGCGGTTCCATTCGGCGTTTTGACTTCCCATCGTGCTTACGCTGCGTCGGGGGCAATTCGTTGGAGTGGGATCAGCGCTCAACGTGCGTGGCGGCGCATGGCGGTTGTTTGGTCGTTTGGGTTGGCGGGCTCTTTGCTCGAGCATTGAGCTGTTGGCTCGATCCCCTTGATTGTTGCGAGGCGGAATGTGCCTCGGTGACATGATCGGTTCTGTGTTGCATACCCACAGCGGAATTGAAAGCTATCTTTGTCCGTTTTAGCTGCGCCTTGTTTAGGAGTGCGAGGTGAACCCGTAGCGGCATCAGTGCTCCAAGCATGCCTCAGCTGCCGTGGCCCACGGAATGTCGTGTGCTCTCGGATGCGGAATGTGATGCGGGCGGAGGGTGGCAACTCCTCCATCGGCCCAAGCGTCCAATCGGTAGCGGAGCGGCCGGCGCGCTGTCTCGAGGCCTCGGCTCGCGGGGGCTTCGTGCGGCGGCAGCCGTCGCGAAGGAATGCTACTGGTTGATCACGCGGTAGTCATATGCTTGTCTCAAAGATTAAGCCATGCATGTGTAAGTATGAACTAATTGATTGTGAAAGCTGCGAATGGCTCATTAAATCGATTATAGTTTGTTTGATGGTATACGCTACTCGGATAGCAGTAGTAATTCTAGAGCTATCGTGCAACAAACCCGACTTACGGAAGGGATGCATTTATTAGATAAAAGGTCGGCGGGCTCTGCGTTGCTCACGATGATTCATGATAACTCGGCGGATCGCCGCGGCCATCGTGCGGCGCATCATTCAAATTTACGCCCTATCAACTTTCGATGGTAGGATGAGGCCTACCATGGTGGTGGCGGGTGACGGAGAATTAGGGTTCGATTAGGAGAGGAGCACGAGAAGCGGCTACCACATCCAAGGAAAGGCGGCGGCGCGCAAATTACCCAATCGACACGGGAGGTAGTGACAATAAATAACAATACCGGGCTCTTGAGTGCAGTAATTGGAATAGTACAATCTAAATCCCTTAACGAGGATCCATTGGAGGGCAAATGCGGTGCGGTAGCGCGGTAATTCCAGCTCAATAGCGTATATTTAAGTTGTTGCGGTTAAAAAGCTGCGTAGTTGGACCTTGGGTTGGGTCGGCCGGTCCGCCTCGCGGTGTGCACTGTCGGCTCGTCCCTTCTGCGCGGCGATGCGCTCTGGCCTTAGCGGCGGAGTCGTGCCTCGTATTTGTTACTGAAGAAATTAGAGTGCTCAAAGCAAGCCTACGCTCTGGATACATTAGCATGGGATAACATCATAGGATTTCGGTCCTATTGTGTTGGCCTTGGGATCGGAGTAATGATTAACGAGGGACGATCGGGGCATTCGTATTTCATAGTCGGTGAAATTCTTGGATTTATGAAAGGCGAACAAGCTGCGAAAGCATTTGCCAAGGATGTTTTCATTAATCAGAAGCGAAAGTTGGGGGCTCGAAGGCGATCGGATACCGTCCTAGTCTCAACCATAAATGGATTAGGATACTAGTTTGACCTAAGCCGGACGGACTAGTTCCTCGGTTTTCAGGTTTGGTCAAAACTACAAACTTGTAGACCTATGTCTTATTGCACGGGGCAAAATTTCAGGTCAATCCGAGTTAAGTAGACCAAGTTATGGTCATTATACTATTGCTGGTCAAATGGCATCAAATTAAGTCAATTTTAGGTCAATTTGGTCAACTTTGGTTCGGCCAGTTTTGGACCCGAACTTGTGCAAGCTTTTGACTTGCTTCTGGTCATTTCTGGGTTTGGTATCTTCATAAGACTTGTAGGTATGGGTCTTAACTATTCATGGTTAAAATTTCAGTCAATTGGACCTGTTTTGAGTGAGTTATGGCCTAAACACTCACTGCTACCCAATTGGTCATTTTTCAGGTCCTAATTGTACCTAATCCGAATTGGTCATTTTCTTAGGTCACCTTGCAAGCAGAAATTTGGTATGTTTTCTCAATGAAAGTTGGCACATTTTGAGCCTAGTTCCACCTCCAATTGGTCTCATACCAATAGAGGTTACACATTTAAACTAATTGGCTAAAATGTACACTGCCCTTGGTTACTTTGCTTAACACATCAATTACACACATTTACCTTGCAATATGTTTACTTCCTACCAATCTGTTTTGGTACACTACCAAAAGCATATTCTACTTTACACTAACATTACTTTGGGCAGATTACAATTACCCTCAACACACCAAATATAATTCACATTTACAAGTTCTAAGTACCATTACATACACACCTAACCATTACAAATCTTACATACACTTTACAATATCAATCTACATACCTATCCATCAATCCTTCTAGGTCAATATTCTGCCTACACGTCCATGAATACATACATTTACTCAAGTGTTCCCAAGCTGCCAAAAATTGTCCTTCAACATCAAAGTGCCTACAATTTACCAATTCCCATCCAAGTGCATAAATCACCATATATATGTGAAATAATTCACTAGGATATTAAATCACCATGATCAACATTATTTCTCATCAATTATATGCATAATAAATCATTAAATCGTGACCCCATGGTTGTCAAAATGGCTATCTCAATAACTATTTAAACTTTAAAATTTCCTTCACAAAACTAACACCCATAACATGAACATAAAGTTTAACAAAGGAATTCTCAAAAATGTAAACTTACTTTTAATTGTAACTTGCTAAACCTTGCTTAAACTTCTCAAATTTAGTATCAAACTCTTCCTTGTGATGAGTAGACAAAGTTTCATGAAGGAACCTAAGAGTTGGAGTTGAAAATGGAGAGTTAAGAGAGCTTGCATGAAAAATGGCCATGGTGGTTTCCATTTTCTTCAATTCGGCAACTTTGAATCCAAATGAAGAAGATGAAGTTTCTATTGGTTTAGTGGAAGTACAGCTGCCCCTCTTTGTTTTATTTTATTCCCTTAGTGGTCCACTCATTTAAATTATATCATAAAATAAGTTTAAATGTGTTATTTACACATTTGTCACCCCACTTTTGGCTATTTGTATTAGGTACCCTCTTTTAATTTTCATTTCATTTTCTAAGTGTAATATTATTTATTTTTAATGGACATTTAGGTCAAAAGACAATTCGGGATGTCAAATGACCATAATGCCTGTTAGGAGTGGCATTCGATTTTCGATAACAAGTATTTTATGCATTTTTGATTTCTCACTTTTCTTTGTACTAATTATTTAATTTTTCTTTAATCTTTCTAATGATATTTATTCTTAAATAAGGTTCTATGTAAGTCCTAAAAATGTTTTCCAGGGTTCCCATGATCAGAGCTAGTCAACGGTCCACGCCGTGACTTCCAGTCTGATCACCCATCGTTAGGTTTCATTTCGTTTAACTTGATCACATTTCTTTGCTATTATTTTTCTTTGTTTTCTTGTATTTTCTTTTCTTGTATTTCATTATTTTATGTCTCCTCCCTCATGTCAAAGTGTAGTTCTAGGCATCCTAGCTGTCCAGGACAACAGTCACGGGCTTGATGAAACGCACTCACCAGGGCGATGCTAGCACTCACTGGGAGTCGAATCTACTAAACTAACTATGGAATCACAGAATGTGAGGCTGAGGTTGATAGTTTGGAGGACTAAGGTTACTCGAAATGAAAGATTCTTTGTTAAAATGTAAGCAGTCAAAATAACCAATCTTGAATAGAGTTGAACTTGGACAATATGAATGGAAATAGAAGATAACAAGGACAAAAGGTGAGAGTGTCACGGGATAATGAGCAATTTGAAAATGAAGAATTTGATATTCAAAAATCCTTTGCAGAAAACACTTGAAATGGTTTCCAAAGTTTTCTTATGTAAGCTAAAATAGCGAATGTAGTGAATTAAGTTTGAGTTCTTCCACTATGATCAACTTTGCCTTTTTCTATCTTTTTCCGTCCTCCTTTTGAGCAGTTTTCATGCAGTATTTATAGGAATCGGGTGCTCCCCATGAAGAGTCGGGATCTATTTTGAGGAGATGGAGGTCGAGATTTGAAGGTCATGATCGAGGCTCGGGAATTAAAGAGGATCGAGCAGACCAGTGAGATCCTCTTTAGAACATTTGTCATTTTCTTCTTCTAATCAGCGGTCCTAAATTCTCTTATGCAGGGGATCAGGGCTAGGAGTGAAAAGGCTGAGTTTTGTCGTCTTCTTCTTTGATCTAAGGGCTCTGAGCTCGTCCTTACAAATTGGATCAATGGTGGAGATTAGGATGTCAGCGCATGTCGAGAAATGGGCAGTGCAGGCGTGCGGTTGAGATTTTACAGCAATGCTTTAACTACCTCGGCTTTGATTATGGTGGCGATGGCGCTTTCGTTTCTGTTCTCTCTTCCTTTCGATCTTCTTAACATGGTCCTTCTCAGATCTTTCATGCGATCTTCCCTCTTCGATCTCTATTATTCCAATACTTCCCTTAACGGGCTCGGTCGGTCAAGCATTAATTCCCCTCAATTCGGCGTCAAGCCGTTTTACCTTCGACAATAAATGCTTGATTTCCCCTATATATACTGACCCAAAACTTTCTCCATCGATTTTCCTCTTTTCTTCTTTACTTTCCTATTCTAGTTATTCGTGATCGTTCGTAGTTGTTCGCGGATTGTGGTTTTGATCTTTTGATGGACCTTTTTATTCCCCGACTGAAAACTCATGACCCTGGTGATCGAATAATCGTGATGACTTTATCTGATGATGGTGAGAGAACTAAATCAATTAACCGATCTGGATTGCGGACCTCGATTGTGTCGATCTCGAGTCGTTCAAGCGGCATAATCGTGAACCGATTTTGACCGAGCAAATTGCGATGTTCGTGACCCTTGAAGGTTGCTCTTCCAAGTTTATTCAACTTCTCACCACATTGGGTGTTAAACGACTTCCCTCCACATTGGGTGTTAAACTGGCGCCTCGGTTACAGTCGGTGACACCCCTTTGGATCGATCACAATGTGACATTACGGTCCCTAGAGATCGCCCAAATTATGTATTTTGTTTTCAATGTAATCCGATCTCTAGAGATCACAGAAATGATGTGATCCAATTTTAGTGTAATCCGATCCCTAGAGATGGCCCAAATGATGTAATCCGATCTTTTGAAAATAAAGACTTTATTTTGTCGATTATCATCTTATTATTATTGCATTGATTATTTTGATCTCTAATGTGATTATCCTATCTGGTTCTTTACGAATGACACTTATCCGATCTGCAATTCAAAAATCCCTTTTAATCCATGATCCTTACCTAGCGATCTCTTTGTGAGGTATCTAGAATATTCTTGGGAAATGTCGAGAAGCAGGTGGCGAATCCAGTTAGCCGATCGCCGCCTAGGGCCAGTGAGCATTAAATGCTCGGATGAGTATAAATAGAGGAGGGCGGCCATTCGCTCTCTTATGTCATTTCGGTCTCTTGCGAACAACCTTGAAATCCTCTCATTTTCTCAAGTTCCTCAGGCACCGTCGGACTCGGTAAGGGCTTTGATCTTTCTTTTTAGTTTAAAATCTTTATTTCCTTGAAAATGGCGGTGCAGAAGGTTGAGAGCTCTGAGCCCTCCTTCTATTGATTTTGTGGTCGTCAGATGAGGTAGAGGTAGTCGGGCCAGCGCGCGACTGAACCTCCTAGGGTCTTCATTCGGCTCTGGGACAAGCGACATTATCAAGGCATGCGCCTTCTTTAGGGAGAGAGAACCTCCCCCTAGACGAGCTGCCATCGGTCCTTCAAGAAACCGATCTGCAGTCGTTCAGCCAAGAATACAACATTCGGCCTAACTCGTACGAGCTAATTAAATGCCACGGCGATCTTACGTGCGATCACTCCTTGAAGAAAATGATATGATCATGGTCTACGAAGAACAATTAAAGCGGTCTTGGTTCCCTGCGGGCGACTTCTTCAAAGAGGTCTTAAAATTTCATCAGTGTGCATTGCCCAAATTCACCTAACTCGTGGCGGATCTTAGTAGCCTTAGGGCACATGCCGAGCTAAGGAATCGATCCTACGGCTAAGATGTTTGCCGAGCTGCAGGCTAACTCGCGAAAGGGCGGCGAGCAGCTGGTTCTTTGGTGAAGCCTCATTGTG